>NC_057810.1:674018333-674276586 GCF_018294505.1 Triticum aestivum
TTAGTTGCTCTTGATTACGTTACTAAGTGGGTAGAAACTATTCCAACTAGTAGTGTTGATCATAACACCTCTATTAAAATGCTTAAGGAAGTTATTTTTCCGAGGTTTGGAGTCCCTAGATATCTTATGACGGATGGTGGTTCACATTTTATTCATGGTGCTTTCCGTAAGATGCTTGCTAAATATGACGTTAATCATAGAATTCCATCTCCATATCACCCGCAGTCTAGTGGTCAAGTAGAATTGAGCAATAGAGAGCTCAAATTAATTTTGCAAAAGACTGTTAATAGACCTAGAAAGAATTGGTCCAAGAAACTTGATGATGCATTATGGGCCTATAGAACTGCATATAAGAATCCTATGGGTATGTCTCCGTATAAAATAGTTTATGTAAAAGCATGTCACTTACCCCTCGAACTAGAACATAAGGCATATTGGGCTATTAAAGAGCTCAACTATGATTTCAAACTTGCCGGTGAGAATAGGTTATTTGACATCAGCTCACTTGATGAATGGAGAACCCAAGCTTATGAAAATGCCAAGTTGTTTAAAGAAAAAGTTAAAATATGGCATGAAAAAAGGATACAAAATCTTGAGTTTAATGTAGGTGATTATGTATTGCTATACAACTCTCGTTTAAGATTTTTTGCAGGAAAACTTCTCTCTAAATGGGAAGGTCCCTATGTTATCGAGGAGGTCTATCGTTCCGGTGCCATAAAAATCAACAACTTCGAAGGCACAAATCCGAAGGTGGTAAATGGTCAAAGGATCAAATACTATATCTTAGGTAATCCTATAAATGTTGAAACCAATATTATTGAAACCGTAACCCCGGAGGAATACATAAGGGACACTTTCCAGCCCGTTTCAGACTCTGAAAAGGAATAGGTATGTGGTACGGTAAGTAAACCGACTCCAAAACAATTTTTAAGGAAATATTTCCCCGTTTTGGAATATTTAGAAAAATAGAAATATAAGTAGCAGTCCAGGAAGGACACGAGGCCTCCACGAGGGTGGAGGGCGTGCCCTACCCCTCTGGGCGCGCCCCCTACCTCGTGAGCACCTCGTGTGCCCTCCGGACTCCGTTTTCTTGCACGATGCATATTTTTGTCGGTAAAAATTCATTATATATTCTCCCGAAGGTTTTGACTCTCGTATCACGCAAATCTCCCCTGTTCTTGTTTCGAGCTGTTTTTCTGACAGGTCTAGATCATCATAACGACCCCAAGTGCTTCCAAGGACAAGTTCTTCGAGAGGGTGATCAACCCTTACCTCGCGGAGGTGCTGCGACACCCTCAAACCATTGAGATGCGTGATGGGTTGCTGCACATCCGCGATGTTGAGGGACCAGAGGGAACCGGAAGCGTGGAGTCGAGGCTCGAAGCAATGGAGCAAGAAGTTTTCAAGTGCCAGGGGATGGTGGAGCGTGGAATCAACGCTAGCCACAAGATGCTCGTGGAGTTCACCAACAACTACGAGCCGGATGCCAAGAACACCGAGGAGGCCATCTTCAAGCTACATGAGAAGATCGAGCACCTCCAAGCCCAAATCTATGATTTGCAAAATCAAAACTGTGAGTATGAATATAGATTCAAAAGTATGAGTTTGGCTCCAGATTTGAGGATTCCGGAGACTCGATCATCCTTCTATGATGGTGAGCCTATGCCATGGAAGGTGGACGACAAGCTTGCATCATCAACAACACCTCCACCATCAACAACAAACAAGGAGACATAATCACATGGGTATGGGTACTCCCCTTGGCAACTGCCAAGCTTGGGGGAGGTGCCCTGGTATCGTATCACCATCACAACTCCTATATTTACGGTTTTTCTTAGTTTGATCTTATTAGTAGTATCTTGATTAAGTAGAATAAAGTCATGGCATGATCTAGTTTTGAGTTTTCCTTTATGATCCTTCTTTGTAATCGAGTCTGTGAGCTATATAATAAAGATTAGTGTTGAGTCAAGGGCTTGATTATTTTGCCATGATCTTGGGTAAATAGAAAGAAGAAAAAGAATAAAAACAATCAAAAGAGTTCATATTGGTCTTATTGAAAGTATTGACTTCACATAGAAAGAGTATGCTGACTAAAAGTTGTTGAGAGTTGGCAAATATAGTTTTGGTCATCGTTGCAATTAATAGGAAGTAATAAGGAAAGAGAGGTTTCACATATAGATAAATTATCATTGACATCTTTTATGATTGGGAGCACTCATTAAAATATGACATGCTAAAGAGTTGAGGTTGGACATGGAAGATAACATAATGAGGTATGTTTTCTTACATCTGAGATAAAGTATGTTTTCATGGATCCTCTAACGTGTTGAGCTTGCCTTTCCCCCTCATGCTAGCCAAATTCTTAGCACCAAGTAGAAATACTACTTGTGCTTCCAAATACCCTTAAACCAGTTTAGTCATGAGAGTCCACCATATCTACCTATGGATTGAGTAAGATCCTTCAAGTAAGTTTTCATCGGTGCAAGCAATAAAAATTGCTCTCTAAATATGCATGACTTATTAGTGCAGAGAAAATAAGCTTTGTACAAACTTGTTGTGGACGTAAAAAAAGCGACGGACTGCATAATAAAGGTCCACATACAAGGGGCAATATAAAGTGACGTTCTTTTGCATTAAGATTTTGTGCGTCAACCCTAAACGCGCATGACAACCTCTGCTTCCCTCTGCGAAGGGCCTATCTTTTATTGTTATCCTCTACCTTATGCAAGAGTCACGGTGATCTTCACCTTTCCTTTTTTTTATTTTATCCTTTGGCAAGCTCAGCATGTTGGAAAGAACATGATATATATATCTCTAATTGGATGTAGGGGAGCATGAATTATTATTGTTGACATTACCCTTGTGGTAAAAGGTTGTGGGGCAAAACTATAAGCCCCTACCTTTCTCTGTGTCTGATTAAAACTCCGTAACCACAAGTATTGCGTGAGTGTTAGCAATTATGAAGGACTAAGTGATAGTTGAGTATGTGGACTTACTTTTAAGCTCTGACATAGACTCTTTCCGATGTTATGATAAATTGCAATTGCTTCAATGACTGAGGTTATAATTTGTTGGTGCTCAATAAGGTTTCTGATTCATACTTTTGCTTTGTGAACAGATCATCACTTGAACATAAGTAATCATATGACAAAATCTATATATGTTGCTTTTATGGAAATAATCATGATGCCTTCATGTCCGTATTTTAGTTTTATTGACGCCTCTACCTCTAAACATGATGACATATTTATTGTTATCGGCTTTTACCTTGAGGACAAGCAAGGTCTAAGCTTGGGGGAGTTGATACGTCCATTTTGCATCATGCTTTTATATCAATATTTATTGCATTATGGGCTGTTATTTCACGTTATGTCACAATACTTATGGCTATTCTCTCTTATTTTACAAGGTTTACATGAAGAGGGAGAATGCCGGTAGCTGGAATTCTGGGCTGGAAAAGGAGCAAATATTGGAGACCTATCCTGCGCAACTCCAAAAGTCCTGAAACTCCACGGAATATCTTAAAATAAATAAAGAAAAATCATCGCCAAAGATGAAGGCCAGGGGGCCCACACCCTGCGCGCCCCTACCTCGTGGGCCCCCTGGTGGCTCTCCGACGCCCATCTTCTCCTATATGAAGTCTTTCGATGAGAAAAAAATAGAGGGCAACCTTTCGGGACGAGACTCCGCTGCCACGAGGCGGAACCTTGGCGGAACCAATCTAGGGCTCCGACAGAGCTGTTCTGCCGGGGACACTTCCCTCCGGGAGGGGGAAATTATCACCATCGTCATCACCAACGCTCCTCTCATCGGGAGAGGGCAATCTCCATCGACATCTTCACCAGCACCATCTCATCTCCAAACCCTAGTTCATCTCTTGTAACCAATTCTTGTCTCCAAGTCCGGGATTGGTGCTAGTAGGTTGCTAGTTGTGTTGATTACTCCTTGTAGTTGATGCTAGTTGGTTTACTTGGTGGAAGATAATATGTTCAGATCCTTTATGCATATTATTACCCCTCTGATTATGAACATGAATATGCTTTGTGAGTAGTTCCATTTCTTCCTGAGGACAAAGGAGAAGTCTTGCTATTAGTAGTCATGTGAATTTGGTATTCGTTCGATATTTTGATAAGATGTATGTTGTCTAGCCTCTAGTGGTGTTATGTGAACATCGACTACATAACACTTCACCATTATTTTGGCCTAGAGGAAGGCATTGGGAAGTAATAAGTAGATGATGGGTTGCTAGAGTGACAGAAGCTTAAACCCTAGTTTATGCGTTGCTTCGTAAGGGGCTGATTTGGATCCATATGTTTCATGCTATGGTTAGGTTTACCTTAATACTTTTGTTGTAGTTGCGGATGCTTGCAATAGAGGTTAATCATAAGTGGGATGCTTGTTCAAATAAGAATAGCACCCAAGCACCGGTCCACCCACATATCAAATTATCAAAGTACCGAACGCGAATCATATGAGCGTGATGAAAACTAGCTTGACGATATTCCCATGTGTCCTCGGGAGCGTTTTTTCTATTATAGGAGTTTGTCCAGGCTTGTCCTTTGCTACAAAAAGGATTGGGCCACCTTGCTACACTTTATTTACTTTTGTTACTTGTTGCTCGTTACAATTTATCTTATCACAAAACTATTTGTTACCACTTATTTCAGTACTTGCAGAGAATACCTTGCTGAAAACCGCTTATAATTTCCTTCTGCTCCTCGTTGGGTTCGACACTCTTACTTATCGAAAGGATTACAATAGATCCCCTATACTTGTGGGTCATCACAACCCGACCTAGACTTAATAGAGAGGTCAGCACGCCGGACTAAACCTATGCCCCCAGGGGTCATGGGCCATCGTCTCCCCGGGAACTCCTGCATGTTGCGTGGGCGGCCGGTGAGCAGACCTAGCTACCTCCTTCAAAAAGGCAGGTGCTTACACAGTCCAACCCGGCGCGCGCCGCTCAGTCGGTAACGTCTATTAAGCTTCGGCCGATGTATACGATGCAGAACACCCATACTATGCCCACGTGATGGTTAGTGCTATCAGGCCAGAGGCCCCTCGGATCAAATATCCAAATCATAGTGGATTAGGAACGCGCAGTAACAAGCAGAGACTCACGAAAGATGTGACCCCGTTGCCCCATCTCGAGGACTTGCGACAAGGGCTAGGAATGCCCGGCCACACCTCGTAATTATCTCGCGGGCACCCTCCAGGCCAACCCGTCTCCACATCACTCGCGGGTACCCCTCAGGGTCGACCCGCCTTTCCAAGTAACAGTTCTAAAGTCCAAGTATCCGTGTGTCCAAACATCAAGGGGAAAACCCAAGGAATCACCCCCGGTGAATTCCACTCGATGTAATCATCAAGGTGAACATAAGAGGAACCACCCCCGAGGTTCACACTAGAGGGGTTGCACGATAGAGTCATATTGGAAGTAGTTAAGGCGGAATCACCCTCAGTGACCAAGACCGAATAACTACACTATAGGGTTAACATCATAAGTGATGTAGAGGTCTCACCCTCGGCACTCGATAGGAACCCGGTAGTGTTGAGCAACTAAGGGGAAGTGATGTGCGGTGCCAGGGCCTGGTCTTCGATCCCGTTGATTGGGTCTTCGATGATGAAGCAGGGGCAACAAGGACAAGGTGGGGGTCACCGATGGATCACTAACCAACCTATACTAAGCAGTTTAGGATAAGCAGGTAAGTAACAATAAGCAGGTTACAAAAGTAGGCTATGCATCAGAATAGGAGCAAACAATAACAGTAGTAAAATCTAATGCAATCATGAGAGAATGGAATGGGCGATATCGGGATGATCAAAGGGGGGGCTTGCCTGGAAGCTCTGCTGTAAAGGAAGAAGGGTCGTCGGAGACGTAGTCGATCACAGGGGCAGCATCGGTCTCGGGGTCTATCGAAGAAAAGAGGGGGAAGAAGCAATAAATACAGAGCAAACAAAGCATCATAAAGCATAACATGGTAATAGGCGGTGTTAGAGATGAACTAACGCAGTGCTAGATGTTATAGGTGAAGGGGGAATTCAACCGGGAAGGTATTCCCAGTTCTGGACCTATGTCAGACAGATGACCGGAGGGGGGAATGTTCCATGTTCAGATACTTAGAGGCATCTGACAGGTAAACGGAACGCGTATTTGGATTCGTCTCGTCGTTCTGAGCAACTTTCATGTAGAAAGTTTTTTGATCCGATATATGGTTTATTTTCTACGAATTTCTAAAGATTAAACCATTTTCTGGATTTATTTATATTAACAGAACTGGAATATGATGTCAGCATGATGTCTTGATGACCTCAACAGTCAACAGAGCGGCTGGCCAGGTCAAACCTGACCAGTGGGTCCAGTAGGACCCACATGTCATACATAGTGGTGCTAATAGTGGTGTAAATTAAACTAAATTAACCATATTAGAACCTGGTGAGGGAGTCCTGGATTAAGGGGTCCTCGGACAGCCAAACTATATACTTTGGCCGGACTGTTGGACTATGAAGATACAAGATTGAAGACTTCGTCCTGTGTCCGGATGGGACTCTCCTTTGCGTGGAAGGCAAGCTTGGATATTTGGATATGTAGATTTCCTTCTCTGTAACCGACTCTGTGTAACCCTAGTCCCCTCCGGTGTCTATATAAACCAGTGGGTTTAGTCCGTAGGACAACAACAATCATAATCATAGGCTAGCTTATAGGGTTTAGCCTCTATGATCTCGTGGTAGATCAAATCTTGTAATACTCATATCATCAAGATCAATCAAGCAGGAAGTAGGGTATTACCTCCATCGAGAGGGCTCGAACCTGGGTAAAACATCGTGTCCCCTGCCTCCTATTACCATTAGCCTTAGACGCACAGTTTGGGATCCCCTACCCGAGATCCGCCGATTTTGACACCGACACTTGGCCCCACCTGTCAGTCACTATTTAGGTTAACTAAACTAATTTAATTAATTCTTGTTAATTAGGGGGGTAGGCCCCACTGGTCGCTGGTTGGGGGTTGCCCAGTCAGCAGGGTTGACTGGTCAACCCAGTCAACTAGGGTCCCTGGGCTCCACTGCAGTGACCCAGGGGCGGGCCCCAGGTGTGCCACGTCGGTGGAGGCACCGGAGATGGCTCAGGCGAGCTCAACGCGGCGGCCGAGCGCCGCAGCAGCTCGGACTTTGCGCACAGGGCACCATTTGGAGTGCGGTTGGGTTCATTCGAACGAGAAGACGACGGCGAGGCGATCTGGGGTGGTGGCAGAGGCTGCGGTTGTCGGGAACATCGACGGCGAGCGGCGCGGTGGACGCCGGACTTCAGTCGTCGTTGGGATCGGGGCTGGGGGGCTTTTGCAGGCAAACCAAGCGGCTAGACGAAGCCTACGCGGTGCGGTGAGCGCGATGGACCCTGGCCCGTGACCATTTGGTCATCGGAGACTGGCCGGCGACAAGCTCCGCGATGCTACGTTCGGGTGCGCGTGGGGGAAGCAGCTAGGGGGCGCGCCAGAGTCAGCAAGGAGAGGGAGAAGGAAGAGGAGCTCACTGGGGAGGCACAAGGTGGCCCGGTGTAAGCTTAGTAGCAGCAGCGCCGCCGGAGACGGAGAGGATCGCCGACGACCATCGAGGAAGGGGGCGGCTCGATCCGCGGCCTGCGGTGCTCCCCGGCTTGTGCTCGTGGACGGGGACGAGGTAGTCGATGACGGCGGAGCTCCTAGACAGGTCGGAGAGGTGCGGTGAGGTCGGTAGCCGCGGGGACGGGCGAGGCACGGCGGCGACCGCGTCGGCCTCCTCTCCAAAACGAAGGAGAGGGAGAGAGAGAAGGGGAAAGGGGGAGTGGATGAGATGGGGAGGGGAACCCGAGGGGCGCTGCCTCGGCGTCCTTATCCCCGCGTCGGCGTGGCCGGCGAGGTGGTCGGGCGGGAGCACGTCCCTATTGCGGTCTGAGACCGAGGAATAGGAAGCAAGGAGAGGGGCAACCGGTGCAGGGGGATTGGGCTGGATGGGTGGGAGTGGGCCGAGGCCCAGGGGGATGGGCCGAAGCCTAAGGGGAGGCCAGGGGCTCTCCCACCCGTTCTTCTTTCCTTTCCTTTTCTTTTTTTTCTTTTTGTTTTTTCTTTTCCATCAGCTTTTGCCTTTTCTTTTAGCCACTAATGACTTTGCAAAATTATGCCACTGGCTAAAACAATTCCAAGAATTATTGTGCAATGCCACAAAATGAATTGTGAGGCTTTTGAAATAGTTTGCAACCTTCGTAATTTAAAAAGGCATTTAAACTATAGTTTTAGCCATTGCTTTAAAGTGGTTTAGGGCACTTGGACATTTGCAAAAATGTTGGTTCACTACCAATATTAGTTATGGATTATTTGGCACATGAAGAACATTTTAGTTTTCATGTTTGAGAAATTTTGAATTTCACTCATAATTTGAATTTGAATTTGACTTGGATTTTTCATCAAGTGATAATTAGCTCAGTAAGCATGGTGATGTGGCACCATTAACAGAGGATTACTGTAGCATGACACTAGGGGTGTTACACTTAATAAACTGACAAAGGACAAACCATTCGAAAAAGATAAACAAAACTATGCTGACGGTGAATAATATAACAAATTGAATGGAATAGAAAGATGATCCATTAGTCTAACCTTGGTATCTGAAGCTTGGACGCAAACTGATTTGAGCTAAGACTAGTTCTTTCACGAGATATTATCTGCTAGAACATGCATATGAATCAACTAAGAAGTGGCTAAATGTAGAACTGAGAAGATAGACAAATTGCACCCCTCAATAAGTGTCTTAGTTATGGAAAGCCATCAGTGTTGAATGGTCTAGCATTTATCGCCAATAGAAACATTTAAGCAACTGGCTATAACACGATGACAAGAAGAGCATGTTTGTACAAATACAATCAATAGTCCAATATTCTAGGTTGCAAAGCAAAATGACTAGCAAGATACAAAAGCAATAGCACTGCCCTAAACCTATTCAGGTCAACTATAACCGATCCCCGATCCGGCGTTAGAGGAGTAAAAATTCGGTTTTCCTCCACTATACAGGACCTAGCCGAACCCCTAAAACCCATAAAGAAGCATAACTTATCCTCCACGGCATATACGGCGACTATATTTACTCCGCTTCTACCGCTTGGAGGAAAAAATCCCTTCTCCTCCGCTGCCTCACCCACCCCACTGCCGCACCACATCTACGTTTGCGCTATCCTTCCCGCCCTCGTCGGCCACCCCCTGCCACCGTGGATGCTCCGTAGGCCCCGCCGCGGTCCTCGCCCAGCCGGATTTGAGCCTCTCTCGCCGTCGTCGTCACATAAATCAGCAGATCTACGGCTGCAGCCGCCGCCGTGGGATTTGACGCATCTGGCCGCCGGCGATGGTGCCTTTGTCATGGATTGGTCGGCTACCGAACCGCACAGCCTCACCAACGAGTCTGCGCCACATGCAGGTATGGCCACCTCCTCTAGCCGCTTGAATCTCAGTCGTTGTCGACTCGCCTGCAAAGACATGCCCGGCCGTCGGCCAGGCGCGACACTGGCCCAACATCTAGTCGTCTCCCCGTTGCCGGTTATAAAGTGCAACAACTTCCCGCGACAGGTGGCACACTGATTTTCGACCACACCAGAACATCCCGGATGGGGTGTTCTTCAAGTGCAAAAAAGATGGGTGCTTGCTTGTTTTGATTCGGTTGTTCACCAGATTCAACGCAATTTGTAGCTCATTGTTTGCTCAAATTTGTGTGTAGGATGGATGCAAGTTTTGGTATTGGGAAGGAAATTACATCGATCTATTGATCATGAGAAATTTGATAAATGTTCGTGCACTCATTCCTAGAGTAGACTAGAGATGAGACTAGATTTGACGCAATGTCAAATTCATCAGAACCGAAGAAGAAAGAAGTGTGCAAGCTCAAGAAACCAATCAAGAGAATCAACAATGAAGACAAAGAGAAAATATTAATCCAACTAGTGGGAGCAGTTATGGAAGTTGGATATCTACTAAAGTGTCTAACTGTTGTTCTTGTTTTCTTTGGTTTAATCCTTGTAGCGAAGAATTGATGAATTATTTACTCCGATGTAACAAACTATCGTTCAATAAAGTAAAGAAGGAATGAAATTTGTTTCGGTGGCCGGAAATGAAATGCAAATGACAAAAAAATTACTTTGTTATATTTAGGGGATCGGCTAGGTCCGGGAAAAAAATTAGTGGAGTAAATATAGTCCATTAAGTTTACTCCGCCATTTTATTCCTCTATTTATAGGGGATCGGTCAGAGTTGGGCTTACATTTATAGCAAATGATGTAAACTGCAGTGAGAACCCTCCTACTTATCCAGTTACTGGCTAGGAAATGAATTAATCCTATGCAAATCTCTTGACTATAGTTTCAAGAAGTCGGTGCAAATCAAAGTCTTGCAGGAGAATTAAGTTTATTAGCATCAACAGCAATAGCTCTCTTTACAGACTTCTATTAGATTTGCTCACTTATAAAGAACCCATAAAAAACTGAATCAAATATGCTCATAATGAATATAACAAGTTGAAGCGCATAGGAAAGATGGTCTAATATTGGTATCTAAAGCTCTTCGGATGAGGGATCATGTGCCACGTAAATGAGTCATGTGAAAAGGGCTGGGTGGCCTCGTGAATCGCGACGCAAGCGAACAGTGAAGATAGACAGTGTAGGTACATGAGAGTAGAGTTACAACTTTCCCAATTGAGGAGATGGTGTCCCCTTCAATTTCTCTTATTAAACACAAACAACGACATGAGCAAATCCATCTTGCTTGAAGGAATGATAAAGCTCTTGTAGCCGCTAACCAACCTAAGGACCAATCTCATAATCAAGATTATCAGATATATATTTGACCTACTAAAGGACCAAAGACTGTATGTCACGGTCTACTACCAATTCTTTATAAGGAGCAAGACCTACCTTAGCAAAGCATGAATAAATTATTTCCCATTTTACTTGTCTATCGGTATCTTGAAATTGTGCAGTCCCATGCCATGCATTATTCGTTGTGCTCTGCGCGAACTAGGGATATGGATTTTATAGACAAATAGGCATAGAAGGCATCAGGAACTACACATTGATCACTAGAATCACAACATGCACTCTATGGCTGTGTTGACTTTCAACCTCTCTTGGTTTGACTGGGCAGTACGGCACGCTCACGCGACATAACAAGAAGTGTCGTCGTGCGGAGTGTCATCGCGGCCACTGTCGACGTGGCCTTTGGAGCCCCGGCGGTAGTCTTGGCACGACCGGTGTTAACCACTCCTCGCCGTCAAGGCGGCGGCGACGCCCGGCGGCCGTCTCCGCTGTGGTCACAGAGCGGTCGAGCGCCCACGCGACAACGAGGTCTGGGGCGTTGCAGAGATAAAGCTCATTTTATTAAAAAAATATTCATAGTCTATTTAATGGTCATCGTGTATTTTAATCTCTACTACTAGCAAAAAGGTCCGTGCGTTGCAATGGGAGAAAAAAATACCACACGCTCTTAATGTACAAAAAAATGGTCGATAATCTGAGAATTTGTAGCTATGGCCCAAACAAATATGGTCTTAACCTATAAAAGTGTAGTTTAAGATTCTACAGGTGTTCTATTTCAACAAGGCTTGCATATAGATTTAATCCATAAAAAGAAACGGGCAAGTGATCATGCGTTTATTCATGTCATGTTCGGAATGAGGTGTTATTACGGGTGAGTAAAGAAAAATGACAAAAACAAACGATCTTGTGGTGTGCATAGTCCAACAGGCCGACCCCAGTTCAGGCGGCGGACGATGATGCGGCACTGCGGCTCGTCTTGATCTGGCCAGAACTCGCTGCCTACGGGGAGGAGCGGCTCAACAAAGGTTGTGGTGCGCGTCGTCCAACAAGCCGATGGTGGCGCGCTGGTAGGCTACTGGTTCGTATGCTGATGTTGGCACCGCACCTACCAAGAAAAGGTAGGGGGATGCAAAGAGGATCTTACCGCTGCCGGGATGGTAAACGACGCGATAGGCTGATCACCAAAGGCGAGGAAGCGTTGGTGTGGCGATTAACATTGCAGCCTAGATAGTATATTTTTAATTGTTAACAGGTAAATAACATCATATTCAGATTCTACATATTTTTCTAATCAAATTCCGTATATAACATATTAAATTTGGAGTTAAAGTTTAGAATATATGAGTATTTAAAAAAACATTTGGTATGTACTGTGGTTTTAATATCAGAGACATTAGGGGGTTTTCTATTAAATAAAAAACAGACTAAGAATACCTGTTTGTTTTAATAGTAGCTATAGAGTATAGACTCTCTACCTACTCCCTCCGTTCCTAAATACTTATCTTTTTAGAGATTTCAACAAGTGACTACATACGAAACAAAATGAGTGAATCTATACTCTAAAATATGTCTACATACATCTGTATGTTGTGTCCATTTGAAATGTCTAGAAAGACAGATATTTGGGAACGGAGGGAGTAATATTTACCGTGGGACCCTGATTATTTTCGTCCGTGTTCGTTTTTCTTCGTCCCAATTCTGCCAGAAAAATTGCATAACGCACGGAGCCGAGCCGCAATGGGCCGGCCCATTAGCGTATGCTGTGCCAACAGGTCATGCCAGTCGAAGTGAAAAAATAAAGCGCCACGAGGGATTGAGCCCAGCAGCTCACGCTGGACGCACCAGAATGCTAGCTCAACACTCGATCCCGTCGATGGATGTTCTGCACCGCCGCAACATGTCTACCACCCGATGTTGTGCCCTTTACGGCTGTGACGATTCATGGAAACATGCCCTATTGGAGTGCACTATGTCTAGATGCATATGGTCTCTGTCCGATCCCAGTCTTGTGGAGCATATGAGCCATAAAATGGAGAGGAATGCAAGGAACTGGATCTTCACAATGCATGAAGTACATTCACAGGAGGAGTTTGTGATCATGGTGGTAACACTATGGGCGGCCTGGAAAGCTAGGCGAAAGGCTGTATATGAGGACATTTTTGAGAGCCCTCAATCCACTCATCACTTTATCCAGGCCTATATAAATGATCTTCGGTCAATGCAGGAAGATAGAAGCAGAGCAAGGCCGGTGGAGGGAGGAGCACGGCCGAGGACAACATAGTGGATTCATCCACCGGAGACAATGTGCAAGATCAACGTAGATGGTGCAGTGTCTAAGAACCAGAAGAGGGGAGCTGCAGCGGCAATATGCAGAGACCACGCTAGAAATTTTCTGGGGGCTTCGGCGATACTTGTGACGGGTGTTTACGACCCACCGACACTAGAAGCTCTTGCTATCCGGGAGGCTCTAGCCCTGGCCGAAGATCTGAATTTGCAGAGTCTACACGTTGCATCAGATTGCAAAGTAGTGATCGAGGACATGAAGGAGCAACACCCGGCTGGTTATGGTGCAATTCTACATGAAATATCAGACCTTGCGAATGGTTTCGTAAAGTGCAATTTTGTTCATGAGTATAGGAGCTCGAACTTCGAGTCTCACAATCTAGCGAAGCATGCTTTAAAGCTAGAGGTGGGCCGCCATGTTTGGTTAGGACACCCCGGTAATCTCATTTTTGTCCCTGTAAACATTATTTCAGGATAAATAAAGCTTCGTGTGATTGTCTCAAAAAAAACCAGAATGCTAGCCACTGGACTAAACAAGACATTGTGGTTAAATTACAGTGCGACATGTTAAATTAGCAAACAGCCCCGCCAGATAATAAGAGCAAAGAAAAATATATTTTTTAGAAAAAGTAAATATATTTTAGAACGTGAATATTTTTGCAATTTTCTAAACAATATTTTTAGCTCGAACATTCAAAAAGAACAATTTTTCCCCATTTATTTTTTCCTGAAACCTGAACATTTTCTAAAACGCCTTTTGTTCCCCGCGAAGGAAAAACACCTTTTGTTCCCCGCAAAGGAAAAACGTCTCAGGATTTTCTAAACAATATTTTTAGCTTGAACATTAAAAAAGAACAATTTTCCCCCTTCTATTTTTCCCGAAACCTGAACATTTTCTAAAACGCCTTTTGTTCCTCGCGAGGGAAAAACAACTTTTGTTCCCCGCCAAGGAAAAACGGCTCAGGTGTCTCGCTTGGCCTCGGCATGCATTGTGGCCCAGTGAATCTTGCCCAAGGCAGGCTAGACGATCAATGTTTGTGTCTAGGCGAAGGTTGTTTTGTTTTTTAAATAGTACCAGCTTGGTTTCTTACAGATAATCCTTCTAGTTGATATACTTTTTTGAGTTTCTAGGTATGAAGGACTTGGGAAACAATAACACTAGTAGAAAAGGGGGCAATGGTCCAGGCCGGGTCAGCCTATTAGTTCCGGTTCAATTCAGAACCGGGACCAATGGGGGCATTGGACCCGGTTCGTGAGCCCCGAGGGCCGACCGGGCCACGTGGGTCATTGGTCCCGGTTCGTCTGGACCTTTTGGTTCCGGTTGGTGGGACGAACCGGGACCAATGTGCCTTGCTCCTGGCCCACCATCATTGGTCCCGGTTGGTGGCCTGAACCGGGACCAAAGGCTTCCCTTTAGTCCCGGTTCAAGCCATGAACCGGGACCAATTAATTGCCTATATATACCCCGCGAGCAGAGCACTCTCACTGCTCTGTTTTTCGTGGCCGGCGAGGAGAGAGCTCTGTGGTGCTCTATCTTACCTCCTATGCACACGAGGTGTTCGATGGAATGCCCGAGCCACACTACTTAAACTTTCTCCTTTCCAAGCTCGACCTCCAAGCTCCATTTTCCTCAATATTTGTCTAGGTTTAGCGGTCCGTCACGTCCCGTCCCTGTCTTCACCGCCGTCGATCGCCCGCGCCGATCTCGTCGCCGGCACCACCGTGGTGAGCCTCTTGTTCTTATATTCTTTCTGAAAGGAAAAAAATTCTTACTTGTATGTTTATATAAATACTTGTATAATTTTCTTACTTTTATTATTGCATCTTATATAGTGTGATGGTTTTGGTATCCGCCCCCGTCGGTCCTCGTCCTATCTATGATTCAGATGTGGTATATATTATCTTTTCATAACTATTGGTTCATCTATTGTTTATGACAATTATGCCGACCAACGTGACATAGATTTTATTTATCTAGGAGGTTGTTGAACCGGAAATTCCAACCGACCCTATTGTCGAGAGGTTAAATTTAGTTGAAGAAGAAAATAATTTCTTGAAGGAAAAAATTAGAAAAATTGAGGAGGAGAAGATGATATTGGAGTTGCATGTTGCGGATGTCGTGGATGATCACAAGATCAAGATGGATGCAATGCGCTTGAAGATTAGAAAGATTAGAAAATATGCCATTCATACCGAGGCTTGGTATCATTATGCCGTTGGATCAGTTGTTACATTGGTTGCGATTATGATCGCATTTGTTTTCGCATTGAAATGTTTTACATAGTTTCAATGTATGGTTTAATTAATTTAGATGCTCTGTAAAGCTTTATGTTGTTAGATGAGAACTATGTATGTAGTCTAGATTATCCATGGTTACGGCGCAATAAGCAAATGACACAAGCGAACAAAAAGTGAAGACTTTCTCCCGCAACTATTATGATGATACCATGCCAACTTTGTAACACACGAGTATGATACCATTGTCCGTTTTGTACATGCACATGCTATATATTTGGGTGAATTTATGATACCATGCCAACTTTCAACTTTTTAATAGTTCATTTGAAATAAAGCAAGAAAGAAAACAAAAAAAAACAAAAAAAGTGTTTTCAAATTTGAAAACTAATGGCACTAACAGAAAGTTTATAATTTTTCTAAAACTAAAAGCAAAAAGAATTAAAAAAAAAGCAAAAAACAAAGAAAATAAATAATGCAGAAAACAAATCAAAAAAACAATTAAAAATAGCAACAATAAGTATTTTGTTGTAAGTAGAAAGAAAATAAAATAAATAAAGTAAGAAAGAAAACAAAAAAACAAAAAAGTGTTTTCAAATTTGAAAACTAATGGCACTAACAGAAAGTTTATAATTTTTCTAAAACTAAAAGCAAAAAGAATTAAAAAATAAAGCAAAAAACAAAATAAAATAAATAATGCAGAAAACAAAACAAAAAATAATTAAAAATAGCAACAATAAGTATTTTGTTGTAAGTAGAAAGAAAATAAAATAAATAAAGCAAGAAAGAAAACAAAAAAGCAAAAAAATGTTTTCAAATTTGAAAACTAATGGCACTAACAGAAAGTTTATAATTTTTATAAAACTAAAAGCAAAAAGAATTAAAAAATGAAGCAAAAAACAAAAGAAAATAAATAATGCAGTAAACAAAACAAAAAAACAATTAAAAATAGCAACAATAAGTATATTGTTGTAAGTAGAAACAAAATAAAATAAATAAAGCAACAAAGAAAACAAAAAAACAAAAAAGTGTTTTCAGATTTGAAAACTAATGGCACTAACAGAAAGTTTATAATTTTTCTAAAACTAAAAGCAAAAGGAATTAAAAAATAAAGCAAAAAACAAAAGAAAATAAATAATGCAGAAAACAAAACAAAAAAACTGAAAAATAATTAAAAATAGCAACAATAAGTATTTTGTTATCAGTAGAAACAAAATAAAATAAATAAAGCAAGAAAGAAAACAAAAAAATGCCTCCTACTGGGCCCCCACGGCCTGAATACGACTAGAAACCCTATCATGGACCAGGATTCAAGCCCGCAGTAGGCCCAGAAGGCCCATCAGGCAAAGCAGTAGCAATTAGGCCCGCAAGCCTACGGTCGAGAGGAGCTCGAGAGGGGTGCTGCAGTGGGGCTTATAAACCACTGCGCGCCCCTCTCAACTAGCGAGGTTGGACTAAACTTTGGCCCCGACGCGAGCAGCACAGGGTCCTTTGGTCCCGATTGATGGCACCAACCGGGACTAAAGGGGGGCATTAGTCCCGGTTGGTGCCACCAACTGGGACCAAAGGTCGCCGCTTCCCGCCCTTTGGGCTGCTGAAAAGAGGCCTTTGGTCCCGGTTGGTGAAAAGAGGCCTTTGGTCCCGGTTGGTGGTACCAACCGGGACTAAAGGGGCCATTAGTCCCGGTTGGTCTCACGAACTGGGATCAATGCTCTTGCTATATATACAGCACTTAGAAAAATTTGACGAACACATCGCCAGTTGCCCCCGGCCCGCCCGACGACGGCGAGCTCATCGACGCCGCCAGGCTGCCCAGATCGACGTCGTTCGCTGCCCCGACGCCGCCCGCCGCCCCGACGCCGTCCATGCGCCCCCGTCGTTGCCCCTGCCCCGTCGCCGCCATGCGCTGCACCGACACGCCGCCCGCCGGCCGCCCCCGCCGACGTCGTCGTCGTCGTCACCATCGCCGTCGTCGCCGGCCACGCCCCTGCCCCGGCCCGCCGTGGTCGTCGCCGACGCCCTCGCCGTCGCCCCCGTTGTGAGCCGCCGCGCCGTCGAGGCTCTGTGTTCAGTGCTTTTTTTCATACATACATGTGTATTTTTTTGTTCATTGCATTTTGTCATGTATATAATTAATATATATATGTATGTGGTAGCTATATGAATGGATGTGGCTATGTATGTATGAATTTAATGTTCATAGCATTTTTTGTTTATATATGTTTTTCATATATGTATTAATTTTTTATTTAGGTTGTTAGTAGATATCGATTTTAGGTTAGTGCATTTTAATTAGGTTAGTGTAGAGGAAAAAGTAAAATAAGGAAAAGGAAGAAAAGAAGGAAGAAGAAGAAGAAAAAGAATGAGAGGAAAAAGGAAAATAAGAAGAGAAGAAAGGAGAAGAAGAGGAGAGGAAAAGAAGAGGAGAAATAAATAAGAAGAAAAAGAAGAGGAGAAGAAGAAAGGAATAGGGAGAAGAAGAAAAAATAGAAAAAAATTCTATTTTTTCTTCTTGTCCTCTATTCCTTTCTTCTTCTTCTTCCTTCTTCCTTCTTCCTTCTTCCTCTTTTCTTCATTTTCCTTAATTATTTTCCTTTCTCGAGGGAGAAGAAGAAAAAGAAGAGGAGAAGAAGAAAGAAAGGAATAGAGGAGAAATAAATAAGAAGAACAAAAAAGAAGAAAAGGAAGAGGAGAAGAAGAAAGGAATAGAGGAGAAGAAGAAAAATAGAAAAATTCTATTTTTTCTTCTTCTCCTCTTTTTTTTTTCTTTTTTTTCTTCGATCTTCTCCTCTATTCCTTTCTTCTTCTCCTCTTTTTATTTCTTCTTCGTTTTCTTATGTTTTATCGGGTTTGTCGCCGTCAGGCTGCTCGCCTTCGCCCTCGTCGCCCCCTCAAGATAACTTTGACATGATGGGCGGTCGATATATATACCCCCTCTCGACCGTGATAACCTATACAACGGCAGCACCCCCCTCGGCCCTCTCACTCGACCAAAACTCTCGAGGCCACCCAAATTTACCAAGTTAAAAGAGCGTTGTCGTCGAGGCCACCCCAAACCATTGAAGCGTTGTGTCGAGGCGATCCCAAACCCTAGAGAAGCAGCGTCGAGGCCACTAACATGATTCTTTATTGCGATTAGCTAGCTAGTTCTACGTTTGCCACTAATATATATCCATCTGTACCATGTTTGAATAATAATTGACATGTTGTAAATATTTGCAGAAACTATGGAGCACTACCGAGACGAAGCAACAGAAGCGATGTTGGGGGAGATAATCGCAGAAGGAACTGATGTCATTGCGTCATTTTTCAATGACGTCGTTGGTCAGGAAGGACTGGGTGAAGAAGAGGGCCATGTTCATAATGGCTCCGGCCCATTAATGCCGGTACAAGAAGAGGGCTAATGTTCATGATGGCTCCGGTGATGACCCAATGGAGGTACAAGAAGGAGACCGTGCTGACTGCTCCGGTGACCGAACCGAGTCCGGCCAGGTGTATATATATATATATATATATATATATATATATATATATATATATATATATATATATATATATATATATATATATATATATATATATATTAGTTAAGCCCGTGCTGACTAGTTAATTGATGCATTCATTGTTTTGGTATATGTACACATATTAATTACTCTCGTCTTTCTTCCTTTTAATTTCTAGCCCTCCGGATCGAGCACAACTTCGGTAAAGAGACGTGGCCCGAAGAAAAAGTTGAGCTCGGATGAAAGGTTTGAGATCATAGAAATCGCGCCCGACGGCGAGCCGATTGAACCCATCCGGACAAAGAACACATTTTCTGCTCAGTGCGGGGTTCTTGTTAGGGACAAGATCCCGATCAGCATCCAGCAATGGTATAAGCCTAAGGACGACCTTGAGGTGTATTATGTCAATGATATGCAGAAAGAAGATCTTTGGACTCAGCTGAAGACAAATTTCACCCTACCGCCAGACGAGGATACGGAGAAGCCAGTTAAAGAGCAATTAATCAAGTCTTGTGCTCTTAAGAAGATGGCAACCCTATTCAGGAGGTGGAGGAAAGAGTTGAACCATTTTGTCGAGAAAAAAAGACACCATAATTCATCGGCAAATATGAGAAGATCAAAGATCACTGGCCCGCATTTGTGGCCCACAAGACATCGGAAAAGAGTAAGAAGATGTCGGCGACGAACAAGCAAAATGCTGCGAAGAAGAAGCTCACCATCGCACGGGGTCAGGTGGCTACCTCAAAGCCCGGCCTAAGTGGTCCAAGGAGGAGAATGATCTGCTTGAAAAAGGGATTGAACCAAAGACAATGAGATGGCCAGACCGTTGCCGGACTTGGTTCTTTGAGGCTGGCGGAACCTTGGACCCTATATCAGGGATGTGCCGTTGGACAGACGAGCAACTGGAAATACCAGTCAAGAACCTTCGACACTATATCAATGCAGCGCAGAAAGGGACGTTCGTACCAGACAGGGAGAAGGACGAGCTCACAATGGCCCTCGGGAATCCTGAGCACCCTGGACGGACACAAGGCACGCCAGGCTCCATTCCGTGGAAGGTTGGTTTTCCGGACGCAGTGGGTTACAAAACCCACGAAAGGAGGAAGAAACTGGAGCAGGGCCAACTGCAGGCGCTGCACGAAAGGGTAATGGGGCTAGAGGAACGAGAAGCAGCAGATCGCAGCAAACGACCTGCTGAAGCTACCCCGCCATCTCAGCGGAGAAGCAGTGTGGCTTCCACCGAGCTGCTTCAGCCGGAGCATGTCTTGACGGCTCCTTCCAGCTATCCCGTGGATGCTATCACGGAGTCTCAACATTGCCACATTATGGCGTGATGGATGAATTTGAAGGTCAAGGCGGCTGTTGGCTCTGTTTATCCTACTGGATCCGGAGCAACTTATCACTGCCGGCCGATTCCAGAAGGATATGCTAAGGTGATGGTGGATGAAATAACGGAGGGATTTGAGGACCTCGTGCTTGACCATCCTACCGGTGAAGGGGAGACTAAGCTGGGTTCTGCTCTGAAGACTCCATCCCTATGGCGGAAGGAGCTCATCAACCTTCTGAACTGGACGCCTCCGCCTCCTCCTCCTCCTCCGGCGAGTCAGGGCACTCCGCCTCCTCCACCGCCTCCTCCTCCGGCGAGTGACGATCAGGGCACGCGTGGCGGCACTCCCCCTCCTTCTCCGGCGCGTGGCGGCACTCCGCCTCCTTCTCCGCATGCGTGTGCACTCCCGAGCAGCCAGCAGCCTCCTCCTTCTCCGCCTCGCCAGCAAGGGCGGAAGAGACCCGCCGTCGCCCCGGCTGCTCTGGCGCGTCATACTCCTTCTCCTCCGCCTCGTAAGCAAGCACGAAAGAAGACAGACGCCGCAGCCGCTCCGTCTGCTCCGGCGTCTAGCAGCACAACCAGAGGCGGGAGGCAATACAGATACGGTCCACCTCTCAAGCCTCTAGAGAAGTTACCGTACGAGAGGACCGAGGAGGAAAACGATACGATTGTGTGGACCCACGTGAAGGAGTTCTTTGAAGGGGTGAAAGCAAAGAGACATCCACCTCCGGAGGAGAAGGTAGATCCGGTGAAAGCAAAGTGCACTATCGATGTCCTAAGGAAACCACCAAAGTCTCCGCCGAGAACCAACTATGAGCGCATTACTGAACAGACATATCTCCAAGCCCAGCGGTCGGGAACTACTGTCAGTGCTAAAAGGTTAAAAGAACGAGCAAAGGGGAAAAAAATTGCCTAGCTCGGCGAACAAGCACAGCAATCGTGCCCCCCGCTCAATGTGTCTAATGCTCCGGGGACGGTGGCCGGTTATGGCAATCTTGCATATTACCTGCCTGACGATCAACTTCCTAATTTCTTGGAGGTGGACGAACACAGATACGAGTACGGGAAGTCTCTCGTCAAAGATGAAAAATCTCTGACAACAATGATGCGAAGATTCCATCATTGGTACATGGAAACCTGCAGAGAGTCTGGGGGTACGGATGCTTTGTATCTGAATATTAAAGAGGAGCACGACCTCGTTGCAAATGATCCGTTGACTGTTCCATTTGATGAGTTCTTCGCGTTCTTCAATCAAAAGGCCCTCGATAAACTAATGGTCTTTTGCTACTGTCTGTAAGTACTATTTCTGTCATTAAGTCTCTATATATAGCTCGGCTCTTTCATTTCATGTATTTATAATTAATTATCCTCAATATATTATGCAGATTGAAGATCGTCGAGTGCAAAAAACAAGAAATTTATGACATTGGGTTCATTAACACAAATGTCATATATGAATTTCTGGTTAAAAAGGACGTCAAAGAGGCCGAGAACAACTTGCTACGATCGTTGATCAAAAATCAAAACAAAGATACCATACTCTTTCCTTACAACGGCAAGTGAGTGTTACTGTCGTGTGCATATTCGGTTTCCCTTATTACTCGAGCGAGGTTATAGTAATGTAATTGATGAGTTATGCATGCGTGCGCAGGTACCACTATGTTCTTCTGGAGATTAAACTTGAGCGGGGACTAGTAACCGTCTTAGACTCGAGATGAAAAGATCCCAAAACCTATGCGGACATGACTGAATTGCTCAACAAGTAAGTTCAATCGATCATTATCGCACCATATCGGCAACTTTTTGTTCATTTCCTGATATCTCAAGTAATAATAATTATTTTCTTTGTCTTGCAGGGTTTGGAAACAGTTCACCGCAGAAGCTCCGGGACTGCCGAAGGAGCTGCGATATACATACCCGAAAGTAAGTACTACTGGCTAGCTAGTTGCGCGCATCTCCCGTTGATTCTATAGCTATACTTTCATCAATGCCATTTATAATGCTTCATTATCAGTTTGATTGACCTCTATTTCTCGTAAAGTGCTTGTGGCAGGAAGAAGGGAATGATTTCTGTGAATACTACGTGTGCGAGTTCATCCACAACGCGACTTTGAAAAACAAGCGGGACTACTCTCAAAGACAATATGAAGTGCGTAAGCAATAATATTCACAATTTCATTTTATTACATCATCATTTCTATTGAGGTTCATTCATATATATGTATTAATTAACCCCCTTCTTCAAATTAGACGTGGCAGATGCGGAATGAACTCCTAGAACCAGATCGCATGAAAGCAATTCAAGAGGAATTGGCGGGATTCTTTCTTGACCACGTCATCAATAAAGCCGGAGAATACCATGTGGAAATTGATTTCAATTGCTAGGGGATTATAATTAAGAGATCTTATACGTATTATACATGTATGTAGCCAGTAGCGTCGGATACATGATATACAAAAACTTGTTGTTCGACCAATCTCTCGGAGAAGAAGAGGTCGATCGATCACTTCTCTCGGTATGCATGACGAACTTCTGTACTCAATGGTTCTCTCAATCACTTATGTATATATAGTACGTAGCATCGACCAAGCACGGACATAAGAGAGGACACTTCTCTCTATTAATTAGCTAGCTAACACAATATATGAAACACCTAAATTAACCCCCCAAAACCCCCAACCCCCCCCCCCCCCTCCTTTCAAAAAAAAACAAAAACCCCAGCCACTGGAAGGCTGACGCGTGGATGCCTTTTGGTCCCGGTTGGTACCACCAACCGGGACCAAAGGCCCCCTGACTGGGCTCGGCGCACAGTGCCACGTGGAGGCACATTGGTCCCGGTTCATGTTTGAACCGGGACTAATGGGTGGAGGTATTAGTAACGACCCATTAGTCCCGGTTCATGAACCGGGACTAAAGGCCCTTACGAACCGGGACTATTAGGTGTTTTTCTACTAGTGTAAGACAAAGATAAGGAGCGACGTGACAAAAATAAAGGAGAGAAGTTTAGTTGAGATAACTGCATGTCAAACGACATGAGACCTGACAAAGGAATGAAATAACTAGGAGAGAGGAAGAAATAAAAAGGAATCTTCCATCGCATCTTCACGTACGACTAACCTCACTTGGCCAAGTGACACCTATCATAATGCATGAGAGAACTCAAACTAAGGTTTTACGGTCTATTTAACACAAATTATTCAATTTATATGGTAAAACAAACATATATTAGGGTAGTGCTTTTCCCTATTATATTGGCCGGGTATAAAAACGTCTTTCTTCAACGCTATTGATCTCGCTGGACACGAAGGGGGCTAAACAATCCAGCTATTGGACCTGGCCAACCTTGGTTAGTGACAACTGGTACCGCGACCGCCGGCGACGAGGACGATAAAGAGGATAAGCGAAAGTATGGGTCTGATGTCATATTGAAATGGACGATGGGTACTTGAAGGTGAGGTATTAGTCATGTTTATTATGTTAGGGGCATAAGGGTGAAAACTTTAGCCATGTTCAGTGAGTAAGGCGTGGGGGGGCTATTTTCTCCCGTTGCAACGCACGGGCATGTTTGCTAGTAATGTGTAAAAAATTAAATGTGTGAGTATTTTTTTATTTGTCAGAATATTTTAGAAATTTTTTTACACACACGTTAGCATTTGTTTTTGAGAGAGAGATAAAGCTCATACACGTCGGCTGTAGTCAATAAAGAGCTGCCACATGTTTATCTAGAAAAGTTACCGGAGCGAGCTAGTGATTATTGATTATGAATCTTGTAGTCAATAACGAGCTGCCACATGTTTATTTTTGAGAGAGAGAGAGAGAGGATCTGGACGTCGGACCGGCGCGCACGGCATGGTCTGCAAGACGAACCCTCCCATTGCCACACGTGCTTGCAAGACCAAGATGATGCCGATCACATTCTGTCCCGCTGCACTTACGCGAAGGAGGTCTGGTGTACCATTTGGGAGATTATCCACATAGATGAAAATGACCCATCACCGAACGACACAACATTGCAATGGTGGCTCAAAGAGAGGGAAAAGTACCATAGAACGGAGAAGAGAGGCTTCGATACCCTATTCATCACGACAATTTAGGCCCTTTGAAAGCAAAGAAACGTGAGGGTGTACAACAGGATGGAGCAGCAAAGGAGGCCAAGGGAGGTGGCCACGATGATCCTTGCGGAACTGGCAGAATGGAAGCAAGCGGCTGACGGAGTTGGAGAACTACAACGTTTCGTGAGAGAGTAGCCTAGAGTGTATTCTGTAGGTGTAGAAGTTGGGGTTTTTTTTTTGCATTGAGGAGTTGGGGTTTTTGTCTCACCTGATTGTGCGTAATTGGGTGACACTTCTTGTAAATACTCTTTCTACCTTCTATAAAAATATGGTACGTCATTGACGTACTCTTAAAAAAAAAGATAAAGCTCATACACGTCGGCTGTTGTCAATAACGTCTCACAATTCTGGTACGCAACATTCCTATGAGCTGCTTGCCGTGGAACGTGGACGTAGGTGCGTGTAGCTTTTTTTTTTTTTGAGATGTAGGTGCGTGTAGCTTTGATCGTACATGGACTGGCCACTATTACAAAGCTTAATGAGCGATGACGCGGCAATGCTCGCAACTAGCGGGACGCACCCCCACAAGTGCGTTGGTCCTAAAAATCTCTAAGTCTCAATCGTTGTTTCACTTGGGCCAATATCAAGCGTTGGATTTCAAATAGATGGTTGATACACAAGGAATGTTACAGCGTGACTTGCAGTAGGCAAGTCACTGGATTGCAGCGTGATATTTGCTTGTTTGGGCGGAATGGAATGGCGGTCAGAGGGGATGGTGCCAGAGTTGTCCGTAGTGACGGTTGGAAACAAGGGCGAGAGTGATTAAAGATTATTCCTTAAAATTTCTGGCTAACAAAACTTGTCAAGCTTTAGCGAAATATACTTTATTAGGCCCCATTAAGCTTGCCCCTCAAATAAAAAGGCCCCATTAAGCTTCTGTTGGACTAGGTCTGTTTAATAGTCAAAGCAAATACTCTTTGGAAAAAAAGAATTACTAGCCCTCGCATGCACACCACACTCTGCCACTTGATCCGCACGCTCCGGCCGCGCGCACGACGTGCATGCAGCTCCTCCACGCTACGTGCGCGGCAAGCTACAGACTGACTCAAACTTAGAACACGAGTGCGCACACATTAGTGCCCAGCCCCAACCAGACCTAGACCTACACGGTGGACACGAACATGCAGCGTTATGACGCTGTTATAAGAAGGGCGCGAGAAGGCCGGCAAGGGGTCTTTTTGCCCACAGCCAGGCAAGAGGGAAGGGATTTCCTTCTTAATTCTTGCTTGATTAAATTGATGCATCTCCTCCTTTTATATAGAGAGGTTTACTTACCCCTAAGCAAGCGATCCTTATCTCTAATTAACCCTAATACTAACGGGCTATAGCGCCAGCCCAGGCCCATTAGGCCCATTACGTACTCTAACACTACACCCCATCTGGACATGCAGCTTGTCCTCAAGCTACAACCTAACCAACTTATAATCATGACTCGACGCAACACAAACCTAACACCAAAAAACAAGCCTTTTACATATCGGCTTTTTTTATTACTCTCAACCTGAAATGGACTGGGATGCTTTATTTTGGACCCCTGAACATAAGTGGACACCATCCGCATGTCAGACGTGCACGTGTATAGCCACCTGGATCCATGGACACAATCTGAACAAAAGAAGTGCATGTGTATGGCCACCTAGAAGTGGTCGCCAGAGCGACCAGCAAAGGCGCCCTCGCGGCGGCCGGCGGCGGAATGCAGTGGTGCTACGCGGTGCGCTCCTGTCGGTGACACCATGTCTTCTCCCCGACGGACGGCTGTTGGTCGGCACCGCACAGAGAAGAGTGGAGGGCTGTCGATGGAGAATGGCGAGGAGGGGCGCCCCCCCCCCCCCCCAACCACCAATGTCGCAGACTTTGAGGGCGCTGTCCGTGGGGAAAACAGCATACCTAAGATCCTCGACGCAGCGGACGAAATCGAGGTCCTTTGCGCAGCAAAGCGCAACTGGGAGGAGCGGCAGTTGCAGACCATGCATCTCCCGCACACACCGACGTGCTAGGAGGGCGCACGCACCAGCCTGCAGCCTCACCGCCGCCGACCCGCCTGGCGGGTAGTGATCCAAGCCAGAAGCAGTGACGGCGACGGCGGAAACTTGATCAGCTGGATGGGGACGCCCCGGGGAAGCGATAATGGCGACGGCGGGAACTTAATCTGGTGGATCGGGATTCCTGCCGGCGCGGTCGATGCGGGGCCGGAGCTGACCGGCGGTGGCTACTGCAGCTGCAGCGGTGCCGCGTCGGGCAGCGACTGCTGCGGCGGAGCGCCGGGCGCGGCGGCTGCCACTGCAGCCAGGGCGGGGCGATGGTGGCGGTGGATGGCAGCTGCAGTGGCTGCTGCAGCAGCCCGCCGAGCGCGGCGGAGGCCGCCTGGTGTGGCGGCAGCCACGGCGGCGCAGCCGGGTGCGACCCGGCGAGCGCGGCGAAGGCCGCCTGGTGCGGCGGCTGCCACGGCAGCCACGGCGGCGACGATGGGCGGCGCAGCCGGGTGCGGCCCGTAGGACCCGGCCAAGAACAGGCGGATCTCCTGGACCGCCTGAGTTAGGTCCTGCAGCGTCTCGGACACCTCCGGGATGAGGATGGCGGGGGCGGGCGCGACAGAGGATCCCGGCGCGGGCAAGAGCGGGGCGACGGTCGTGGTGGTCGCCGGAGGCGACGAGGTGACCGGCAGCGGAAGAGACGGGTTAGACAGCGGTGAAGATATGATCAAACCGAAGCTAGCTGATACCAAATTGTTATGGCGCTACTAAAAGGAGGACGCGAGAAGGCCGGTCGGGGACCTTTTTACCCATGGCCGGACAAGTGGGAAGGAATTTCCTTCATAATTCTTGCTTGATTAGATTGATACATCTCCCCTTATATAGAGAGATTTACTTGACCCTTAAGTAAGCGACGTTTATCTTTAATTAACCCTAAAACTAATGGGCTATACCGTCAATGCAGACCCATTAGCCCATTACGTACTATAACAACGAGCATGGACTCACGCGCCATCAGGACACACACGCACATATGTGTTACAGACTCGAAAACACGCACGCCACAATGCGTGAGACACACGCGCGCGCGCCATGTCCGAACAAGATGTTGTTTATTTTCCTCACAGGTACAAAGTCACAAGACCAATACATATCTTCCTTTTCAAGAAAAATATAGTAAGGAAATTCATTTATGGCTTAAAGGGTTGATAAAGGTCTCGTATCCAAAGACCTGTCCAAGAACCAAGATCATAACCAAGGAATTCCTAGCGAATGGCCTAGTGAAGGACTAATGACATCAAGTCACTGTCTTTTTATAAGAAACAATGGCTCCCTAAGCAACGGATGAACAACTTATTTCTCCTTTTACTTTTCCATCTTGAAATAATTAGTGCATTTCATTTGTTGTTTGTTAGGTCTCTACACACTAGGTACATGAAAACGAATAGGTACAGTCGCACATAAGTCACTAGGAATTAACGGTGGATCATTGGAATTATGGCATGCACTGCCGTGTTCATGCTTCTACCATGCCTCTCCCTCCTACTCCATCACCTAAGCTATCCTCTCTCCACCTATACTACCACTTGCGGAAGCATATGTGTGATATTTTCTGAGAAAATGGGATTCCCCTCGCTTTATATTATAAAGCAACGGACCAAGCATCCAACACATCAGTACAAAGTACAAACAAGTCATAAAGTCATGTTGGGGCACAGCGGGACAAGCCCCAAAGAAAGCTAAAAAAGAGCTAATCCGGCTCGGGCGATGGTGGCAGTGGTGGCGGAGGTGGAGCGAAAGCCGACGCCGCAGAATGAAGACCTGTCATGATGTTGTCGATGACGCCACGGTCGCACCGCTTGCTAAGCGGTCTCCAGAGCTGTAAGAAGCCACACATTTTATAGATTGCATCAGCCACACGTCACGGAATCACATGCCCGATGACTAGTTTATTGGGGGTACACCAAAGGGTCCAAGCAAGGGTACCAAAGCCACCCAAATTGGGGAGCGGCTAGAACCGGGGAGCCTAAGGACCTCCCCAAATAGGTCCGGGAGGTTGTCGTGGCACCAATTGCCGCCAACCACCTCCCGAAAGCAGCTCCATAGAAACTGCGTCGAAGGGCACCGGAAGAAGATGTGGTTACAGTCTCCCGGGACCAAACAAATGGGACATAGGCCATCCCCAGGACCGTTACGTTTTCTGACCTCCGTTCCCGAAGGGAGACGGCCTCGGACCCATTGCCAGAGAAAGATGCGTATTTTCAAGGGGAGATTGATCTCCCAAAGCGCCGATAGTTCCACCGGGCCAGGGGTGGGGGCGATCGCCTGGTAAAGAGACCTAGTCGAGAATCTGCCACTAGGCTCCAGATGCCAAGATAGCGAGTCGGGCTCAAGGGAGGAGGGTGGAGGGCAATACTCTCGAGCAATTCGTCCCATTTCCCGAGCTCCACCGTCCTGAAGGTATGACGGAAGGCAATGGCGCCCAAGTTAGCTAAAGCCACAGCTACAGAGAGCTGTGGGCGG
The DNA here is from genome assembly GCF_018294505.1 of Triticum aestivum. Lineage (NCBI taxonomy): Eukaryota > Viridiplantae > Streptophyta > Magnoliopsida > Poales > Poaceae > Triticum > Triticum aestivum. The sequence goes on from NC_057810.1 coordinate 674,047,122, forward strand.
AACAGATTGAGAATAACGCGTAGAAGCGTTCCGCAAATGGGCGAGTCCCTGCCCACCTATCTAGCCAGAATAATGCGTCGGACCTGGAGCCCACTTTAATAGAGGTCCCAATGCGCAAGACCGACATGAAGCGGATCACCGATTGCCAGAATTGAGATCCTCCAGATCTGGGAGCGAAGGCTAGTGGCTGACCATGAAGATACTTTGCGCGGATAATCTCGAGCCACCGACTACCCGCATCGGTCTGAATACGCCAGAGCCATTTGGAGAGGAGGGCAATATTCATCCACTTGGATGAAATGACTCCCATGCCTCCTTGGTCCTTAGGCTTGCAGATCTCAGACCACTTCACCATGTGGTACTTCTGTTTATTGTTTTCTCTCGCCCGGAAGAATCTGGAAAGGAGTTTGGTGACCTCATGATGAAGGGATTCATGTAGACTATATAATCCCATTATGTACATCAAAAGGCTAATAAGGAAGGAGTTCATCAAAATAACTCGAGCGGCTTTAGAAAGCCATCTCCCCTGCCAAGGCTCCATCCTAGGCTGGAGCTTGGCGATTATTGGGCGAAAGTCCTTCTCCAGTAGATGTGTGTCACTAATTGGCATGCCAAGATAAGCGGTCGGGAAGGACCCCAACCGACAATTCAAGCAATTGGCGATTCGTTAAGCCTCCGCCTGGGAGTGTCCTAGGACCATCACCTCACTCTTGACGAAATTGATCGTGAGACCCGACATCTCCTGAAAGCAGAGGAGGAGGAACTTGAGGTTCTGAATATCCTCGTCCGATCCTTTCACCATCATAATGGTATCATCCGCATATTGGAGGTGGGTCAGACCTCCATTGGCCACAAGATGGGGGCAAATCACCCGAATGTGGCCGGCTCGTTTAGCCAGATCTAGGATCGAAGCAAGAGCATCGATCACAAGGTTGAAAAGAAATGGGGAGATCGGATCCCCTTGCCGTACGCCTTGGCCAGCCAAGAAGTAAGGCCCGATCTCCCCATTGATGTTCACAGCCATACGGCCACTCGTCACTAACTGCATCACCCGCGCAACCCAGTGGGGATCAAATCCACGCTTGAGCAACACCTCCCGAAGGAAGGACCAATGGACGGTGTCGTATGCTTTGTGGAAGTCAATCTTGAAGAAGACAACACGGAGATGCTTGCTCTTGACCTCATGGATGACCTCGTGGAGAACAAGGATCCCATCCAGAATATACCTGCCTTTCGTGAAGGCTGACTGGTTCGGGTGGTGGATCCGTGGGGCAATTAGGGCCGCCCTAGTGGCGTACCCCTTAGCCAAAATTCGGAATATCACATTGAGGACTGTGATAGGCCGGAATTGCCTTGTGTCAGCGGCGCCCGGAACCTTAGGAATCAAGGAAATGACCCCGTAGTTAAGGCGAGACATATCTAATGTTCCCCTAGAGAATTCCCAGAACAGGTCAAGGATGATCTCCTTAACCATCGGCCAGAATGACTGGAAAAAGTGAACCGGTAATCCATCCGGGTCCGGGGCCGGAGCCGGGTTCATGGCTTTGACAAAAGCCTCCACTTCCGCGGCATCAAACGGAGCGAGCAGGGCCGCGTTCTCCTCCGGGGAGACTTGTTGGTCAGGAGACCAAATATGGTCGGCCAGGGCTATGCCACCCTGAGGACGCCCCACAAATAACGACTTGTAGAAGTCATCAACCAGCGAGCGGATAGCTGTAGGATCTTGAAACAGCTGACCCCTTTCTCATAAGAGGGGGATAGAGCATCGCCGCCTACGGCCATTAGCGATGGCCTGGAAGTAGGCAGTGTTGGTGTCACCAAACAGCACGCAATTAATAGAGCCTTGCTGCCGCGAAAATCCCTCCTCCTTGGAGTAGATCTCCATGAAAGAATCTTCCAAGTTATATCTATGGGCCCACTCTTCAGCGGAGATCCCTGAGATATCCGCGTGAAGGTCAAGGGTGCGGATCTCCTCGAGAAGAGAGGCCTTCTAGATTCGAAGGTCCCTCCAAATATTGGCACCCCACCCTTTCATAAACTGCCTGGATCGCTTGGAAAGGTGGTGCCATTTGTCCAGAATGGACATCTGCCTATGGGGCTCGGCTGCGATATCTTCTTGCTTGGCTGCGATGCACATGATAGGTGCCGATTGTTTTGCCGCGATGATGATGACCATAGAGGGCGAGACAAGGAAGCGGGAATGCATGCAACACAGTCTGCTCTTGAGAGATATATGGAGAATTATTGATTTTAACACATCTGGTAGGCCTAACTAACCTGCCCAATCTGACTAGCCACAGACACATCTGTCTGGCCAGGGTGCGATAGAATTGCTTGTTTTTCTTGCTATTTTGCCTGTTTGCAAGGTAGAGAAAATCAAGCTGGCTTTGAATTCCACTTAAAAAAACAATGAGTTTAACGGAAAATCACAATTGTGAATTGCTTAATTTCGCTTAACCGGAATTACTAATAAAATGTTACATAAAAATTGAGATTTCTTATGTCTCACATAAATATCCTTACCATCCACACCACATCTTACAATTGCACAAGTATTACACAAGTTAGAAACCTAGCTCATCATTGAAGATGGTAGGCCTTGCTGCTGGCGATCAGCATGCCATGGTCATGAGAGCCGGTGCAACGATGGTCCCATCAACCATTGAAACAGCAGAGTCAAGTGAAATAATGCACACAACTCAGCAAGACGAGTACAAGACCAAGACTGCACCTGTTTCGAGAATGTCCTGCTAGACAAGTTTAATGTCAGGCAAGCATACACAAACATGGAAGATTATTTTGTTAAGTTTCTGGCTACCCAAAATTGTGAAGCTTCATTGATCTGTTCTTTGTAAACTTTCTTTCTAGACCTCTATTAGTCTAGCTCTCTTATTAAACTAAAAAATGGTAGACGAACCAAAATAATTAACCAATTATGCTCACAGTGAATATATCAAGTTGAAGAACAGAAAGATGGTCTAACCTTGATACCTAAAGCGTGTACGTAAACTGATTCAAGCTAAGCCTAGTCCTTCCACATAAGATTATCTGACGCAATTATCAGTCTAATATTCAGGATACAAGCTATATTGTTCATGTGGCGGTCAATACCTATCCTCCCACTTGAGATTATCTGGGGAGATTATCAGTCTAACATTCAGGATACAAGTCATATTGCTCATGTGGCAGTCATACCTACCCTCCCGTCTTTACGTGCATCTGTAACTCCTCTATATTCGGTCAAATGATGAATTGCGACTTTGAACAATATATATACAGGGGACAATCAGAACTGATACATATACAGATAGACTGAGGAGGCTCCCGCGACTAGGGTTTCCCCCCGCTCCCCCCGCCGCCGCTGCCGCCACCGGCCGCCCCTTCCTGCCGTCGCCGGCCGCCAGCAGCGCGCTCCCCGCCTCCCTCTCCCCCTCGCCCTCGCCCTCCCCCCGCGCTCCCGTCCGCCCGCTCCCCCCCCCCCCCGCCGCGGGCGACGGGTGGCCCCCTGCCTCCTCTCCTTCGGCCCCCTCCCCGTCCATCTCCCTCCCCGCCGCCGCGGCCGGATCCATCGGGCCTTGCCCGCGCGACGCTGGCGACGGCGGGCTGTCCCTTCCCCGCACGCTCATGGGGGCGCGGGGGCCTCCCGATGGCGGCGGTGCACCTCGGCCAGCTGCGGTGTGGTTCGGCGGCGGGATTCCGGCGAGCTTCGTGGTACTCGGTGCGGCGGCGCGGCCGTTGGCCGCGGGGCGGCGTGGCGGTGCTGGTAGCCGGCGGCGCCCGCGCGTCCCAGATCTAGGCCCTTTCGGGCTCCATCTGGGCTAGGGCGGGCCGGCGACTCGGTGCGTGGCGACGCTGCTCCCTGGTTGGTGGTGAAGTGGCGGTGATCTGCGGGCGGTGGCAGCTTCGTCGGCCGGCGAGCTGCAGCGTGACGGCAGGGGCTGTCCGGACCCTTTTGGGTCCGGCCGGGCCTCGGTGCCTGGCAGGCCCCTTATCCGCGCGTCCGGTCGGCTCCGCGATGGCGGTGGTGGTTGTACCCTCACATCGGCGATGTTGCGGATGCCCCCAAGGCCACTCTCCCTTCTCTCATCCTCCAGGTCTCGTGTCAGTGACCTCAGGTAGACGGCGAAGTTGATTCGGTGACTGTGGTGGCACATGTTGGTGGGCGGCGCAATGGGCGGTGCACTATGATTCGTCTGGGGTGGTGGTGGGGATTTTGGTTGGGAGAAATCTCTGGCGGCTCGTCCGGCCCCGACGCGGCGACGCCTGTGGGTGCCGCCGGACCTTCGTGAAGGGCGCCGGGTACACCCCTCCCCTCATTGCCCCCCGCGTACCGGGGGAAACCCTAGGACTAGTCCGGGCAGCAGCGGCGTCGTCGTCGCCTCCTTCTTGAAGGTGTTGCTTGGTACGCGACGCTTCGGGTGCTGGGAACGTGGTGGTACTTCTCCAGAGGGTGCAGCGGTCGCCGGTCATCTTCGTTTCGTTGATCTGCAATTGTTGGCATTTGTTTCTCTTCCTTTTTTCTCTGTTTTTTCTTTGGGCTTGTTTGTGTTGCGGCCCCAGCACCTATCGTTGGATATATCGGTGGTTCTTTTTAATACAAAGCGGGGGGAAACCCTTTTTCTCAACAATATATACAGGAAAGAATGGCCCCCTGCCCCTGCCCCGCCTAGATGATTCCTAAAAGATGGCCATAATATAGCCTTAAAAGCATTTAGATTTGCAGCAATGGATGTAAGTTGTTGCTGCCCTCCTGCTTATTCACTTATTGGCAAAGAATAAGTTGATCTAATGCAAAATCTTGGATGTAGTTAGAGAAGTAGATATAAATCCAAGTCTCACGGTAAATTAAGTTAAGAGTTAATTACACTTCTAGTACATGAACTTGCATGGTGGGTACAAATTGATACTCCCTCCATTCCAAAATATAGTGCGCCCGCGCTTCCCGAGGTCAAACTTTGACCATATATTTAACGAACGAGACCGACTGCGGCGGGAGAAGAAATTACATAATTAAAAACTTCTTTCGAATACGCATTCACTGATATAACTTTTGCTCCCGCCGCAATCGGTCTTAGTAGTTAAATTTACGGTCAAAGTTGAAGCACGGAGATAGAGGAAGCACTACATTGTGGAATGGAGGGAGTACATAAAGTTGAAAAACGACACAAAGTAGTCCAACAACTTGCGTCTGATGTACATTTACATACATTTTCGTCGCTGGCCGTTATCTTAAGTGTGGAGCCTGCCTGTAAGTGGGGAAAGAGAAATAGAATAAAATGAAGCGCCACTGGGTGAGGACAACTCAAACTCAAGAGCTCATGTCACGCTCGTCTGCGACTAGCCAATGTGTTAACTTTCATCATATGCTCAACAAGAGAAAGACCACTTTATATAGTTTGACGACACTGCAGAATTGATTTGAAAAAGGAAATTACGCACTGCTCGCCAGCGACATTTTTTATTTATCTTCAAGCATTTTTTTAAGTATTTGCACATATAACCTGTGCGTAATATGGAGCAATATAATAGGCTCATTGGACGGCTGCACCAGGCGTTTTTTTTTTTTTGGCAAACCGTGGGTACAAACAAGGTGGTAGAACGAGCCACATGCACGTAAATTATAAAAATGATTCTGAACATACGATTTGAAACTAGGACGCTTGAAATCATCGTTTTCAGGTTTGGCTCAATGGTCTCTCTGTATCGCCCAAGCAACTTTGTTATTTAGTTTTCAAAACTGGAAGTATTTGATCTCTTTCCATTAGGGTATTATTACTTTATTAGTAAAGAATACAGGCTAATTTATAGTGCCTAAAAAGCCAATTATTTAACCAGTAGACTGGCGGTACAACAGTGTAAAAATCTGAACCGGATGCTCGCTGGTTCGGTTTTTAAAATTGTGAAGAAAGAACAAGAACAACTCTATCAATGATATAAGAAGATGTCTATATCTTTGTTAGCAGTAAATAACAGTTGGTGCAGTTGGTAGCATCTCTCGCTTAAAGGAATTAGGTCGAGCCATTGAGTCATGTCGGATGCTCGTACAATTTTAATTTTCCATTTATTTCTCTTTCCACACTTACAGGTGGGTCCCATACTTAAGGGAACATCGGCCCAGACTAGCTGGTGTGCGAGGCAGATAGAGTTAACGGAGTGTTAACGGTCAGCGACGGAAATGTATATAAATGTACCTCAAACACAAGTTGTTGGACTACTTTGTGTCATTTTTCAACTTTATGTATGAATTTGTACCCGCCGTGCAAGTTTATGTACTAGAAGTGTAATTAACTCTTAAGTTAACTACCATCAACAAAACTAGCTCAAGAATGGTGTACTTATTTTGATAAGCATTGCATCATGAAAAAACATGTCAATGATGAAATTAAGCTGCTAGGATTTCAAGTTCTATGCATGATCTGAACTTGGTAAGAGTGGACATACATAATGATTTTTTTTAATATATGTTTTTTATAACAAATTCGAGAAATGTATGCCCTGATTCAAAAAAAAATCAACAGGGTCATACTTCGGCTGGCAGTTAACCGAAAAGCCAACTTTGGCAACGTAAGAACGAAGAGATGCTCTTCGACCTGAGCGAGGCCGATGGGGTCATACTTTTGAATTTTTTTTAATTAGGGCATACTTTTATTGAGTTTTTTTTATAAAAAACATAATGTTTTTAAAAAAATCTTGCATGTGCTTGAAATATATTTTTTGCCATATCAAGAAAAGCTATCTTTAACCTTGATATCTAAAGCTTGGATGCAAAATGATTTGAGCTAAGCCTGGTAGTTTTGTTAGAGTGGTCATGTGCTAGAACATGTAAATGAATTAGATGATAAGGGGATAATGTAGAACTGATAAAGTATAACCTCCTCCAGATTTTCTTTGATTAAACACATACGACGACACGAGAAAATCATCTTGTTTGAGTAATGATAAATCTCTCGTAGTCGCTAACCAACCCGAGGACCAATCTCGTAACCGAGGGATTCTGAAATACTGACCTACCATTGGACTAAAGGCTTGATGTCAATGTCTACTACTCAAGTCTTTATAAGGAGCAAGACTTCCCTCAAATAAGGATGAATAGCGTATTTCCAATTTTACTTAAGTTGGAATTATGGAGTCACATTCCATGCATTACTTTTCTTTCCCTGCGTACTAGGATATTAATTTGGTAGGTATATGCATAGACGGCACCAGAAAGTACTGATTGATCAATGGAATCACAACATGCACTCAACCGGGAAGCGGCTGCATTGATTGCCATCCTTGACTGTTCCGGCTAGACCGTAGGTCATGATACTATGTACAGAGTACAGTAGTGATATTTGCTTGTTTGGCTGGGATGAAACGGAGGTCAGAGGATGGGATGGAAGTGGGATCGGATGGGATGCAGATTCATTGTTCGTAGTGAAGGTTGCCGAAATAGGGCGAGAGAGGTCTATGGTATTAGCTGGAGAGCCTCTAGATTTGCCAGCTTTCTTCATCAGTTTGAAATAAAGAGATTTCCTCATAGCGCTTTCATCATATCAATGTCATCCCATTTTACAACTTTACAAACATTACACTATTGAAAAGGTAATGGGCCTTGTTGCTGCAGACCAATGTTATTGGTACCTTGGCGATGGAGACGCCCACGTAATGAGTCATATGTTAATCCGTTGACATAATACATCCTCTTTCAATGAAACAACATGCACAACTCAGCAAAATGAGTACAATGCCAGAAATACACCCGGCCGCCTTATGAATGGCACGCTAGGCAAGTACTGTGTTAGGCATACTTGCAAACATGGAAGATTATTTTGTAAAATTCTAACTGCCCAAACATTTCATGCTTTAGTGGTATGTACTTTGTAAGGCCCCTTTACCATGTGTTCAGTTAGGCTAGCTCCTTAATCAACCGACAATGTAAAGACCCTTCAGAAAGAAAATTAACTATGCTCACAAGGAATATAACAAGTTGAAGCAAATAAGGAAAGATGGTCCAACCTTCACAAATCACAATATTTAAAGCTTGAGTGCAAACTAATTCGAGCCAAGCCTAGTTTTCTTCCATGAGTCCAGGAGATCATCTCCTAGAACCTATACCAATAGGGGGGGGGGGGCGGCAAAAGTAAACATGTAAGTGAATGAGGTGAAAAGGATAAGTGGTGGTTTAATTGCTAAATGTAGAAATAAGAACATATTGTCTTAATTTTTTCTTTGACTGGATGCTACCAACAAGATTGGCAAATTATAGTCCTCGATAACCTTCTTGATTATGCAAAACCATGAGTCCTACCTTTTATCTCTAGAAGACACATTTAAGCAACTGACTATAACCAAATGAGTTAAAGAGCCCATTAGTATACCACAGGAATGGGGACACCGGTGTGGGCGCTTCCTACCGTGGAGGCGTCGACCCAAACCCGGTGGTTGATGCCGGGTTAGGAGCATACGGAGGTCCCTTTCACTCCTCCTACCATGGTTGAGTTGTCCTGGTGGGGATGGCTGGCGGTGTCTAGGAGCAAGGATGCCGGGGTGGTGGCCCCAAATGGTGGTCCACATGTTTGGCTCTTTGATGGGCATCATGATGGCAGTGGTGGCTTTGTCTCTTGGTCATCTTGGCGAAAAGGGTGTACCGGCAAGGGTGGCTCGGGCTCGGTTTCTGTCGTGGGCAGTGGCCACGCCCAGATTCGAATCTGGTGGCTTGTGCTCATCGTGGTAGTTGTGAGTGCATCGTGGTGGCGCTGTCGAGTGAAAGCTCCACTCTTTCGCGCCGACGGCGGTGACGCCCGCGGGTGTCGCTCTCCTCTTGAGGATGTCGTTGTGGTCCTTCTCTCTGTTCCAGGGTTTCAAATGAAGGTCTTCTTTTCTCTCAGACTCAACATCGACAACATGTAGTGTCGTTTCCCCTCCTGAGGACGTTGTCGTGTACTAGGGTGTGTCATGGCCTTGTATTCAGACCTTCGTGTGTTATCTTTCAGCAACGTAGTCGTGTGCGTTTAGGTTGTCCAACTATCTCGGGATCTGCTGTGTAAGAGGGCTCCCTCACTACCTTGTATCGTTCAGCCGTATACTTTGGTTTGTGTTTTATCTATAAAAAGGGGTGAGAGCCTGTTTCGTGAATATCTAATATAAATCATGTTAGCTCAACAACAACATCATAAAGCACCTTGCATAATTATTACCGACATCTTTATAGAGATTGGAACTATAGTCCTGATTACAAAAGATATAGAGATAAAATGGTATGATAATCCCAATTATCAAAGAGAAAAGGGGATCTACTCTTTCTCATTGCCAATTATGTAGTGGCATGCATCCTCTAGATATATAAGGACAGTACCACATTTCCTTTATACTCCATTGACAGTGTAAGTAAAATAGCAACTTTCATGAGGTGCTTTCTCTTTTACCATTCTTAGAGCTTAGATGTCATAACATGTAGCTTCTAAACATCTTGATGACAAAAGAGCACAAAATGTACTTTTTTGCCCTGACGACCCAACATTGTACTAGGCTCTAAGTGCTTATGTTAGCATTCAAACAAAATGGTCCTTGTCAAAGCTTTGAAGGTGATTTAAACAACAATTCAGCTCATAAGGCAAAAAAATATAGAACTGCAAACTAGACTAGTAATAGTGCATTGCTTATGAGATAAAGTTTGAGCATAGTGAATTTCTGCCTTTGTTATGAGAAGTGATTAATTCTTAACAGGGATGACGGTTATGTTAGTATTGCAGGTCTCCACTGGCTAGTAAAGAGATGAATCTAAGAATTTCGCAGGGCTTCATACGTTTTGAAGAGCCGGATGATGTGGCTCTTGTAGCCTTGGTGATGTATGACATATATTTTCTCTTTTTTAAGACTTCTGTTCACCATGTGTTGTAGTTATTAATCTTCAATCTCTCTAGAGTATGATAAACCTAGAAATGTTGGCTCTACCTAGGTCGTTTTTCTTCTTTTTGGTGACGGAATAACAACTATTGGTATTTATTTTTAGGAATTTTGTAACTGTGAGCTGCTAGACTAGGTGGATCATCTTGATCTTGGTATAAAATCAATAGAGCAATACAAATCTTCCTTTTCAAGAAAAAAAAAAGCAAAGAGGATTCATTGTTCAATTAAAGAAATGATAAAGGTTCCATATCCAATGTCCTACCCCAGAACCAAGCACATGATCAAATGAATTATTGACTATTGATCTACCAAAGGACTAATGACTATATATCACTGTCGAGCACCAAGCCTTCTATAAGAAGCCAGGCATCCCTAAGCAAAAAGAGGAATAGCCTATTTCTCATTTTTACTTCACGTCCCTAAGTATTCTAATGACTATATGGTGCTTTTATGTCTCTACGGTCTACACACTAGGTATATGATTAGGAATGGGCATGGAAGGCACTAGGAACTATGGATGCATTTGTAGAATCACAACATGCAGTACTTCTATGGTTACAAGTATTATTTCTCATGTGGCGGTCATACCTATCATCACGTGCTTACATGCTTGTGTAATTTCTCTATAATTGGTAAAATGAAGGATTGCAACTTTTAGTAATATGTACACATATATAGAGGTGGAGAGCCCCCCTTAGTAAAAAAAAGTAACATTTCTCTAAAAGTATTCGGCTTTGCAACAAAGGATGTAACTTGTAGCTATACCCTCCTACTTACTCACTTGTTGGCAACTATTAAGTGGATCCAATGCAAATCTCTTGATGTAGTTTAGAGAAGTAGAATACAAATTCAAGTCTAGCGTGAAATTAAATTAATTAACATCGAAAAAAATAGCTCAAGAATGATATTCTGATCGGCATCGCATCATGGGAAAACATGCCCATGATGAAATTAACCGCTAGGACTTCAAGTTATATGCATGATCTGAACTTCCTATTAGTGGACATACATAACAGTCTGCATGAGCTTGAAGTATTCTGTGCGGTATCAACAAGAGCTATCTCTAACCTTGATATCTAAAGCTTTGAAGAAAACTGATTCAATCTAAGCTTGGTTCTTTCACTAAAGAGATCATGTTCTAGAAAATGTAAATGAATTCAGAAAAAGGGCTAAATTGTATAACTAAGAAAGTATAACCTTATTTAATTAAAAACATATGAAGACAGGAGCAAATTCATCTTGTTTGAAGTATTGATAAAACTCTCAAAGTTTCTAACCAACTAGAGGACTAAACTCATAACCAACTTGAGGAATGAGCTCATAACCGAGGGATTCTTAAATACTTACCTACCATTGGACTAAAGACTTCATGTCAGTGCCTAATACCCAAGTCTTCATAAGGAGCAAGACTCCCCTCATGAAAGGATGAACGGGTTATTCCCCATTTTACTTCTCTTCGAATTATGCAATCACATTCCATGCATTATTTGTTATGTCTCTTCACAAATAGTATATGAATTTGATAGGTATAGGCATACAAGGCACGATGAACTACCTACTGATCGATCACTTACAATCACAACATGCACTCGGTGACTGTGTTGACTGCTATAGCATGTTGTTCCAGCTGGACCTTTAGCCATGCTATTGTGACATCTTGAATATGCAGCCAGTGATATTTGTTTCTTTGGCTCGGATGAAGTGGGGTCAAGAGGCTTGGATGGAGTTGGGATGGTGGCAGATTTGCTATTCGTAGTGAAGGTTGGCAAAATAGGGCGATAGAAGGATATGGTGTTGCCTGGAGAGCCTCTAGATTTGCAATCTTTCTTTACTAGTTTGTCATAGTGATTTCATCATATCGATGTCATCCCATTTTACAACTTTACAAACGTTGCATGGTTGAAAAGGTAATGGCCTTGTTGTTGGTACCTTGGCAATGGAGATGATTACACAATGAGTCATGTTGATCCATTGACATAACACATCGTATTTCAGTAAAAAAAGACATGCACAACTCGGCAAGATACAAAGGCAGGACTACACCTGCTCTCCTCACGAATGTTATACTAGAAAAGAACTGTCTCGGGCATACCTGGAAAACATGGGAGATTATTGTGTAAGATTCTGACTACCCAAACTTGTCAAGCTTCGGCTTTATGTACTTTGTAAGGCCTGTTTCCTGAGTTTGGTTAGACTAGCTCTCTTAATAACCGACAAAGTAAAGATCCTTCAGAAAGAATATTAACTATGTTCACGACGAATATAACAAGTTGAACCGAATTACTCCCTCTGATCCAAATTAATTGATGCAGCTCTAGTACAACTTTGTCTAAAGCCGCGTCATTTAATTTGGATCGAAGGGAGTACTAAAGATGGTCCAACCTTCACAATATTGAAAGTTGTGTGCAAACTGATTCAAGCTAAGCCTAGTTTTCTTCCATGAGTCCAGGAGATCATATCCTAGAACATGCACCAATAAGGATCAGTTGCAAAAGTACGCATGTAAGTGACTGAGGTGAAAAGGGATAAACAGAGATTTAATTGCTAAATATAGAAATAAGAACATATTGTCTCGATTTTTTCCTTTAACTGGATGTTGTGTGATGGCGGAAAGCGTCTTACCTCATTTGGAGGTGACACCCTTCATACTATAGGCAGTGGTGCACCTCCTGAAAAGCGCATACAACGTTGGAGATTTTCCAGGAGAGTTACAACTTGGACAAGAAGAGATAGAGATGGTTACAAGAGATGAAGATTTCATCTAACTACCTAGCATTTCTCTCCTATATCCTCATGCCATGTACATAACCAGACGTGACACAATTTTGTGTTTGACACCCTCCCTTAATGACAACTTTATCAAGTTGAGATTATGTTTGAAGTCTTCAAAGCTTCTTGTGGGCAAAGCCTTTGTGAATCCATCGGCAATTTGATCCTTGAAATGCACAAAACGAATATTAAGTTGTTTCTCATTTTTCCACAAGTCTTGCCTTGTAGCGATCAATGGTTCCATCATATTTTCTTTTGATCTTGAATACTCACTTGCAATCAATGATACTTGCTGCGGAGGAACCAAATGCCATGTTTTATTTCTCTTCAAGGCCATGTATTCTTCTTTCGTAGCCCTCTTACAATTTTCATCATAAACTGCTTCTTCAAGCGTATGCATGTGGTTCACCTGTAGAACAAACCATCCCATATTTGGTTACATGTTTGTAATTGACAGGTTTAATGTCCCTTTTTGCAGCAGGTACGACGTGGAGATGATTCTTCCTGCACTTGTGGTGCATAAGATCCCGCACCAGCTACAGGAGTTGCTGCAGGTGATGATCCCGAGGCGGATTGGGGAGCAACGACAACAGTTTCTGGAGTAGCAACGACAATTTCTGCCTTTGGATCTTCTATGGTCGCGGATGAAGATGTGAGGCATGTAGGGCCCGTAGAAGATCCCATATGGCGGGGATCATCATTGCCCCGTGATGGCGGCGTGGCCCCCCTCGCGCCAGTTGTGGGTCCCGTGCCTGACGACCGTCGTAGGTCGAGCCGTTTGTAGCACACTAGTTGGATCGGGAAACGGACGCCCGCGGACCCAGCAGGAGGCAGACAAGTGTCCGCGCGTGGTTGGCTCAGGATGGTTGGGGCGCTGCCTCCAGTCGCAAGCTGCCGCATGGCGAGAGCGGAGTCGCTCGCGGATGCATGGTCGGGCGCACCTCACACAGCTGAGGGCGCGGACCTGGGGGAGGATCTAGCTGGCCTGTCTACGGGCACAAATCCCGAAGCGGATCTGGCTGGCGGGTTTGCCGCGTCTGCAGGCGCTGATCCCGAGGGAGATTTGCTCCCTGAACCGTGGCACATGAAATATGGCTCGGTGGAGCAGATTTCTTCATCAATTTTAGTTCCTTTCTTTGAGTGCAATCTCCTGCATCATCACACAACTCATGCATAGTGGTGAGAGGGTTAGTCAACATATGATCATGATGGTTATCTTCCCCTTTGATCAATACCGATGAGGTTAGGTGACAAAAGGAGAATTTCTTTACGAAGCAAGGCACTGGCATTAATTAGGGTGGAGGTCGGCAAAGGGAAACTTGGTCTCATCGAATACAACATCACGTGAGATGTAGACACGACCAGTAGAGACATCTAGAAATTTGACCTCCTTATGTTGAACACTATACCCAAGAAAGACACATTGTTTTGAACAAAATATGAGTTTGCGGTTGTCGTATGGACGAAGATTGGGCCAACAAGCACAACCAAAAACACATAGTGATGAGTAATCAGGTTTGATGTGAAGAAGTCTTTCTATAGGAGTTTCATTGTTTATGACATGACTAGGAAGCATGTTGATGATGTGAACAACAGTAAGAAACGCTTTATCCCAAAATTTGAGTGGCATGGAAGCACCTGCTAGAAGAGCTAGGCCAACTTCAACTATGTGTCTATGTTTGAGTTCAGCAGAACCATTTTGTTGGCGAGCATGTGGGCATGACACATGATGAGATATGCCAAATGTTTGGAAGATGGAATTTTTGGGTTTCTCATATTCCCCACCCAGTCGGATTGGACAAAAATGATTTTGCTATCAAACTTGCATTCAACAAGTGCTTGGAAGTTTTTAAAAACTTGAAAGACTTCGGATCTTTTCTTGAGAAGATATATCCAAGAAAATTTGCTATAATCATCAATGAAGCTTACATAGTAGGTATGGCTACTAACAGAACTAGGGGCAGAACCCCATACATCAGAAAATATTAATTGCAATGGTCGAGTAGAGACGCTAGTAGAAATAGGATAAGGCAATTGATGACATTTTGCTCTTTGGCAAGAATCATAAATGGTGTCAACATTATGCTCACCAACAAACTGGAGCTTATTTTTCCTAAGCAAACGTTCAACTAAGGAAAATGAAGCATGTCCTCAACGCTCATGCCAACGTGTTGACGAAAGTTTGACAACACCATAAGCTTGTTTATTGAATATTCTAAGCTCTAGAATCAATGGCTAAAGCCCTCCAACACATCTACCTCGATAGAGTACTTTCTTCGTGGTCTGATCCTTAACCAAAAAGAAAAAAATGAAACTCGATGAAAACATGATTGTCGATGGTAATTCGATGAATGGAGAGAAGATTTTTGTTGGCACTAGGAACATGCAAATTTTTGCGGAGATGAATTTTACGAGAAGGGGTACATATAACTAAATGACCAACATGATGTATCCTCATACCTGACCACTGGCAGTGTGAATCTGATCCTTCGTGTGGTATTTCTCATGGAGGGTCACCTTCTCGAGCTCACCTGTGAGATGATTGGTGGCGCCGCTGTCAAGATACATGATGGTATCGACGCCATAGGACCCGTCAGGGGCAACATAAACCTTGTCATCCTCCTCAGAGGAGGCATCGTCTTCATAAAATTGATACCAACAATCCTTGGCGGTGTGCCCTGGCTTCCCGCAGATCTGGCAGCGCATGGGATCTGGACGGGATTTGTCGGAGGCGCCGCGGTGACCCCTATTGTTGGTGGAGTTGGGGCGGCCGCTGCGAGAGCCGGAGCTTTTGGTGTTGCCGCCGCCTTGCTTGCCCTTGGAACGAGGAGGACCGTGGTGGCGTGAGGAGTAACCACCATGCCCGCGGGTCGCTGCGTCTGCGGAAGATTTGAAGTCGCCGCCGGAGCTGTGGAATTGGGCCACGCAATGATCAAAGTTGTTGAGAATAGCGAAGAGCTCGTCGAGGGTGATGAGCGCTACGCGGGCGTCAAGGGCCGAGACGAGGAGCCGGTAATCCATGTCCAGCTCGTGAAGAATATAGGAGATCAGCTCGTCGTCTTGGATGGGCTTGCGGGCCGCGGCGAGTTCGTCCGCGAGGCCACACATGGAGGTGAAGTAAGCGGACACCGATTGGTTACCCTTCTGCGCATTGATCAGCGCTGTGTGGATGTTGTTAACGCGGCTGAAAGACTACGACGAAAACATGTCTGCCAGCGCCGCCCAGAGTGCATGCACCGTGGTGATCGCAGTCACCATGACGAGCACCTCTTTGGAGAGGTTACTGAGCAGGTAGTCGAGCACCTACTGGTCCTCCCTGACCCAGATGGGTGGAGAGGGTTGGGCTCAGAGGTTTCCTTCCCGTCCTTGTCCTTGGTGATGAGAAGCCTGGTCGGCTCCGGCATGGTGTCGTCAACGTAGACGAAGACACCGCCCCCTCAGCTGTGGTGTGATATGTGTGCGCCACAGGACGCAGTTCGTGCGGGAGAGCTTCTCCATGACCTGGCCGTTGAGGCTCGGTTGGAAAGCGCTGGAGGAAGACATGGGTAGCACTTGATGGAATTGGAAAGCTAGATGATTGGAAGGAGGAAGGCTCTGATTACCATGTGCAATGGCGGAAAGCGTCTTACCTCATCTGGAGGCGATGCCCTTCATGTTATAGGAGGGGCGCACCTCCCTGAACAACGCATACAACTTTGCAGATTTTCCAGGAGAGTTACAACTTGGAGATGAAGAGATAGAGATGGTTACAAGAGATAAAGATTTCATCTAACTACCTAGCCTATCTCTCCTATATCCTCACGCCATGTACATAACCAGACGTGACACAAATTTATTTTCAACAGATGCAAACAACCACATTAACAGATTAAACCCTCAATAACCTTCTTGATTATGCAAAGCCATCAGTCATACATTTTTCCTCTAGAAGACACATTTAAGCAATTGACTTTAGCCCATTAGTACCAAAGCAATCAACAATCAAATATTGCGGATTCCAAAATCATGTTAGCTCAAAAACATCATCAGAAAGCACCTTTCATAATAATTACTGAGATACAAAAATTGATTACCAAAGATATGGAGCTAAAAAGAGTATGATAAACCTAATTATCGAAGAGAAAAAAATGATGATACACTTTTTCTCATTGCCAATTACGTACGTAGTGACCTCATAAAAAAATTACATGCGTAGTGTCATGCATCCTCCAGAAGGACGCACTTGCGGCATTTCCTTATTGACAACCTAAGTAAAAGAGCAGCGTTCATGAGGTTAAATTCTCTTTTATCATTGTAGTGTGCAATTCTCAGTGCTTAGATGATGTCACATATAGGTTCTAAACATACCGATGACAAAAAAAGGAAAAAAAAAATCAATTTTTGCACTGACGGTATAACATTGAAGGTGATATTAAACAACAATTCAGCTCACAAGGCAAAAAAATAAGTGCATTGCTCTTCAGATAAGGTTTTGAGCAGAGTAAATTTCTGCCTTTGTTATGAGAAGTCCTTAATTCTTGACAAATATTACGGCTATGTTATTGTGGCTGATCTCCATTGTAGTAAAGAGACGAATATGAGAACTGCGCAAGGCTTCATTCTTTTGGAAGAGCCAAATGAGGTGGCTCTTATGCCTCGGTGATGTATGAGATATATTTTCTCTCTTATAAGCCTTCTTGCCTCCAGTTACTGTAGTTATTCATCTTCAATATCTCTGGAATACAATGAAACAAGAGAATGTTGGCTCTACTTGGAACATTTTTTTTCTCTATGGGGATGGAGTGGCAATGGTTGGCATTTATTGTCATGAACTTTGTAACTGTAAACGGCTGGACTAGGTGGATTGTCTTGATCTTGCTACGATGTCAAAAGAGCAATACAAATCTTCCTTTTCAAGAAAAGAAAAAGGCAAAGAGAATTCACTGTTTGGTTAAAGAATTGATAAAGGTTTCATATCCGCTGACCTACCCAAGGACCAAGTACATGATTTTCTCAACAACAAAAAAGGACCAAGTACATGATCAAGGAATTCTTGGCTATTGACCTACCAAAGGACTAATGACTACATGTCACCGTCTATCACCAAGTCTTCTATAAGAAGCCCGGCATCCCTAACCAGAAGAGGAACATCTTATTTCTCATCTTACTTCTCCAAGCTCAAAATATCTAGCAGGGCATACTAAGTCTTCTAATGACTATATGGTGCTTTTGTGTCTCTACACACTAGGTATATGATTAGGAATGGGCATGGAAATCACTAGGAATTATCGATGCATCTGTGGAATCACAACATGCACTCTTGCGTTCAGCCAGCCATCGTCCCTCTCCGAAAGCATCAATGCAATATTTTCTTTCTTGACTAGGATGCTCTCACAGCATCTTTGCGGTATTTTCTTTCTTGGCTGGGATGCTCTTGGTGTCTCATATCCATAAGGCATTTTCTTTCTCGCTGGGTAGAACCAAGACTAATGAATATGTGTCCCTAACTGACCTGGCCCAAGGCTAACCAAAGAGACACATATTGAATTGCTGAATTTTGCCGAATCCTAATTTCTGATAATAGATTATGCAAAGATTAGAGATTTCTCACATAGTGCATAAAAATATCAGTCACAGAAATGTCGTCCTTAGCATACACCTCACACATCTTACAACTGCACAAGTTGAAAAACCAACATGTCACATATTGCATAAAAATATCAGTCACAGAAATGTCGTCCTTAGCATACACCTCACACATCTTACCATCTGTAGCGACATGTTGGTTTTTTCAACTGCTGAATTTTGCCGAATCCTAATTTCTGATAATAGATTATGCAAAGATTAGAGATTTCTCACATATTGCATAAAAATACGGAAAAACTAACGCCCACACGTGTGGGCGTTTGCAGATCGCCCACACGCCTTCATCACCACTCATTTTGCCACGTATGAATAGATGACATCAGCAGAAATTTTTTTAGTTTTCGGCTTAAAAATATTTTATCTCCTAAATAAAAAACGAACTAAAAATCTGTTTTCACCATTAAATCCGTCTCGACGAGATCTGATCCCATGTTGATATGTTTCGGCGATTTTTTTTTTTTTGCCCAGAAGTTGCCATAATGTTTACACTATAGTTGCCATAGTGCTTAAACTAAAATTGCCATGTGGCAATTTTAGTTTGTAGATCATGGCAATTTTAATTTTTTTATTATGACAATTTTATTACTTTGACCATGAAAATATTTTTTTATTGAACCATGACAATTTTAAGTGCATGTATTATGGCAATTTTAGTTTATGATGCATGGCAAGTCTAGTTTCTTAATTTTCCGTTTTATAATATGTTAAAATTTACTTTTAAATGTAAAAAAAAATAGTTGAAACATATCATGGCAACTTCAGTGTAAATATCATGGTAATTCATGTGCAATAAACATGGCAACTTTTACCAAAAAAAATATCACCAAAATATATGGATATGAGATCTAATTTTGAAGATCTCGTCACGAGGGATTTAATGGTGAAAATAGATCTTCAATCGGATTTTTCATTTAAGAGATAAAACATTTAAAAAACTAATAATCCGAAAAGATTCTTGCATGCATGCAATGATGTAGCAATCTATTTACATTAGAGACGTGTGGTGCATCTCTTTTTCTGCCACACGTGTGGCAGTTATCGACGTCCTAAAAATATCAGTCATGGAAATGTCGTCCTTAGCATACACCTCACAAATCTTACAACTGCACAAGTTGAAAAACCAACATGTCGCTACAGATGGTAGACCTCACTGCTGGCAATCAGCATTGCCACAGTCGAAGTCGGTGCAATGATGGTCCTGTTGATCCATTGAAAATGCATTGTCAAGTGAAATCATGCGCACAACTTGGCAAGATGAGTAGAGCACTAAGGTTGCACCCGCTTCGGTAATGACCCGCTAGACAAGTACGGTGCCAGGCAAGCCTGCATAAACATGGACGATTATTTTGTAAGTTTCTGGCTTCATTGTTCTTTGTTAACTCTCTTTCATACTTCTATCAGTCTAGCTCTCTTAATAAACTAACAAAGGACAGACGATTCAAAAAAATAAACCAACTATGCTCATACTGAATATATCAAGTTGAATGGAACAGAAAGATGGTCTAACTTTGATATATCTAAAGCTTGGATGCAAACGATTCGAGCTAAGCCTAGTTCTCTCGCATGAGATTGTCATGTCTGCTAGGACATGTAAATGGATCAGATGAGAAGGGGATAAATGTAGAATTGAGAAGATACTGTCTCCTTTTAACTTTTCTCTGAATGAACGCAAACAACGACGCGGGCAAATTACAGCCCTCCGTAACCTTCTTAATTATGCAAAGCCATCAGTGGTGAATGATCTGGCATTTTATCTCCAAAAGATACATTCAAGCTACTGGTCATAACCCGGTCATAATAAGAGCCTGTAAGTATCAAAGCAATCAAGAGTCTAATATTCTAGGTTGCAAATCAAAATGACTAGTAGGATACAGAAGCAATAACATTGCCCTAAACATATTTAGATTTTGCAGCAAAGGATGTAAATTGCAGTGAGAAAACTCTCCTACTTATTCAGTTATTTCCAAAGAAATAAGTGAATCCGATGGCTTGAATATAGTTTGTAGAGGTAGATACAAATCCAAGTCTTGCAGGAAAATTAAGTTTATTAGCATCAGCAGCAATATCTCAAGACATATATACTTATAACTTTGTAAGTTCTATTTGCAGACTTCTATTAGACTAGCTCGCTTATAAACTGACAAAGGACAAACCCATAAAAAATTAAACCAACTATGCTCACGATGATTATAACAAGTTAAAGCATATTGATATCTAAAGCTTGAAAGCAAACTGATCAAGCCAAGCTTAATTTTTTATCATGTGCCAGAGGCCCAGAGCAAGCAAATGAGTCATGTGAAAAGGGCTAAATGTAGAATTGAGAAAATGTTGTCCCCTTCAATTTTTTTTGATCAAACGGAAACATCGACTTAAGCAAATTCATCTTGTTTGAAGCAATGATAAAACTGTCATAGCCGCTAACCTACATGAGGACCAAGCTCATAACTGATGGATTCTTATCTATTGACCTACCGGATGATGAAACACTTCATGACACTGCCTACTACCCAAGTCTTTATAAGGAGCAAGGTGTAAGCAAAGGATGGGCAGCATATTTCTCATTTTACATGTCTACCTTGGAATTAAGTAATCCCATTTTATGCATTATTTGTTGTGTCTCTGCGCAGTAGGGATATGAATTTGATAGGCATAGGCATAGAAGACACCGGGAACTACCGATGAACCACCAGGATCAGAACATGCAACCGGTCGACTAGCTATGGCGACCGTCATCATCAGGTGCGACTGACCCATAGGCCACGCTCTCTCGTGATGTCATGAGGAATCAGCAAAGGGACGAAATGGGGATCAGAGGTTGGATGGAATGAGAATTGGACAATATTTGGTCGATGCAATCATGACTGCGAAAGAGGGCTAGAAAGAGCAGACGTGTTGCCGCTTGCTGGATAGAGATATCTGTGTAGAGATCAGTGAAAGAAATGTCTTCAGTCATCCTTAGAAAACCACACTACGTACTTTGCTACTCCCTCCATCCCATAATATAAGAGTGTTTTTGACACTACACTTGTGTCAAAAATGCTCTTATATTATGGGGTGGAGGGAGTACTTCACAAGCATTACACAGTTGAAAAAGCAATCACCTCGTTGTTGGAGATCATTGCTGCTGACATCTTGGTGATAACAATGACATGGATGGGTTCATGTTGATCCACTGACACAATGTAGCCTCCTTCAGTAAAAGATATGCACAGATTGGCAAAATAAGTAAAACGCCAGAAATGCATCCGCTTCAAAAATGACATGCTAGACAAGTACCATGTCAGGCACGCCTGCAAAACATGGAAGATTATATTGTGAATCTCTTGCTACCCAAACTTGTCAAGCTTTAGTGATTTGTATTTGATAAGGTCACTTCACAGAATTCTGTTAGATTAGCTCTCTTAATATAAAGACCCTCCGGGAAAAAATATTAAACCAACTATGCTCACAATGAAGAAAACAAGTTGAAGCGAATTAGGAAAGATGGGACTACCCCTTGACAATATTTAAAGCTTGGATGCAAACTGATTCAAGCCAAGCCTAGCTTTCTTCCGTTTAAATGGAGATTTAAATGCTAAATGTAGAATTGAGAAGATACTGTCTCCATGTTTTTTTTACTGGATGCAAACAACAACACTGGCAAATTACACCCCTTAATTTTGTAAAGCCAACAATCCAACTTTGTACTAACTTTAGTACAAAGTTAGTACAAAGTTGGGTCATCTATTTTGGAACGGAGGGAGTACCATTTATCTCCAAAAGACACATTTAAGCAACGGACTATAACGAAATGAGAAGAGGCTGTTAACACCAAAGCAATCAACAGCAGTCTTATAGGTTTTAAAGCAGAAAAATGTGTCAAAGGATGTTGATTGTGTGAGAATTCCTGTCTATTCTGTTGTTGACAAAAAAGAAAATGAACCCAATGCATATCTCTTGAATATAGTTTAGAAAAGTACATACCAAATCCAAGTGTTGGAGGAGAATAAGTTAATTAGCATGAGCAGCAATAGGCAATAGCTGAAGACAAGATCTACTAATACTGATCCAAATCATGAAAAACATGTCAGGATGAAATTAAATTGCTGGGACTTCAAGTTCTGTGCATGATCTGTACTTGATACATGTGAACATATAACACTATAACAGTATGAATGAATTTGATATATCGTGTGCAATATCAAAAAGAGTTATCTCTAACTTGAATCAGTGCAGGAATTTTTTTACAGTAACACCCGCGTGAAATTGATCGGCCAGCACCAGACAAAAAATAGATATTAGAACTACTGAGGAACAGAACAGTTTAGCCAAAAAAACAATCCATTTTTCAATATCTAAGAGCTGTTGCTACGGATACCAAATCATGTTATCTTGTACAGCATTAGAAATCATTTTTGCATAATAGTTACTGACATCTCAACGGAAATTACCAAATAATAAATAGCTGAAAATGGTATGATGGAATCATAAGATACACTCATTCTAAAAAAACAGTGCATAGAAGCTCCCACACAAGGTGGGGTATGGGGAGGGATTATAGGAACCTAGTCTTACCCCTGCAACGTGCAATGCAAAGAGGCTGGTTCAAATCCAGGACCTCTTGGCACAAGTGGGGAGGACTTCACAACTACGCCAGGCCTGCCCTCTATCATTCTCATTCCAAATTATGTAGTGGCGTTCTCCAGGACAGTGTTATATTAACTTTCATATTGGCTGGGTAATTAAAAGAGTGGCCGTGAAGAATATCCTCGTTAAGATCAGAACATTCCCTCAAAATTAGAACATTTAGGGTAACTTTTCTTGTAATGTTATAAAGTGTATGTTTCTGAAACCTTAGACAGATACTGCCACCCACTCATCCCAGTCTACTGATACAGCAAGCTTCCCTACATATAGGTTCTTAACATATCGATGACAAAGGAGCAAAAAATGGTCACTAAAATTTTGCCACATTGAATTGGACTAAAGGTGTTGATGTTGTCATTCAAACAGAGGAGTCCTTGCCTGAGATATGAAGGTGATATTTTTCTGTTTAATTAATGTGCAGAGAAAGCTAAACACCATAAATAGAAAACTCTAGTTCAACAGGAATAATTGAACAACACTACATTCAAATTACATCCAACACCCCGCAAAAAGACAAATTACATCCAACAAAATGGAATTGAGTGAGACAAGCATAGCCTACATAATTGGTCATCACTTTGCCCGCTAGCTCATTTGTCACCTCTTTTTATTCTAAATTAATCCGTTCACAGAGCTATAATTCAAATAGAGCATCATCATCAATGTCACAGGCACCATCATGAAGAACATGGAAGTTTAGGGCGTGTCCGGGAGTCCTCCCGCTTCTCAACTCCTCAACTCCATGTGAGGAGTGCAGCCGAACGATCCAAATCCTAGTTATGAGCGAGAGAAGCTGGCGAAACTTGCAGTGCAATTTTCGCGGAGTCGCGGAGCTAGCAAACTCGAGCTCCTCCAAAACAGCGAAGCAGGAGTTGCCAAGAATTGCCACCACCAAGTGAGTTACCGCTTCGTTCATTTGTAGCAAATATTACAAGTATGTGCCACCGCCAAGGCAGTTACCGGTTCGTTTGTTCGCCAGAGCAGGCTTCCCACGCCTAGATGGGCTGTCACGCCTAGTTGGGCCCTCCCGAGCTGCTATTTCTCATAGCTAGGTGGCTGGCGGCCTGTTTCAACGACCAGAACGAGGAGCTACTCTACCGGGCGATTTGTAACTCCGGGATTTTAACTGAGAAGCTGGCTGCTGGTTTTGGGCTATGGAGTTGAGGATTTTGAGGGTGTGGAGAGCTACCGAACACGCCCGTAGTTTTGCAAAATTTCTCACTAACCAAACTTGTCAAGCTTCGGCAGTCTGTACTTTGTAAGGTCCCCTTACAGAGTTCGGTTAGACTAGCTCTCTTAATGAACCAACGAAGTGAAGATCCTTCGGAAAAAAGTAAACCAAGTATGCTCACAACTAATATAACAAGTTTAAGCGAATTAGGATAGATGATCTAACCTTAACAATACATAAAGCTTGGATGCAACTGATTCGAGCTAAGCCTAGTTTCCAGGAGATCATCTGCTAGAACCTGCACCAATTGGGAAGAGCTGCAAAAGTAAGCATGTAAGTGAATCAGGTGAAAAAAGGGTAAATGGACATTTAATTGCTAAATGTACATATTGTCTCCATTTTTTCTTTGACTGGATGCAAACAGCAACACTGGCAAACTATACCCCTTAATTATGCAAAGCCACCAGTCCCGCCGATTACCTCCAAAAGACACACTTAAACATCCGAAGATAACTCAGTAAGGACAAGAGTGTGTTAGCACCAAAGCAATCAACAGTCTAATAGTACAGGTTTCGAAGCAGGAGAATGTGTCAAAGGATGTAACTAGCGATGAGAACTCTCCTACTTATTAGGTTGTTGACAAAGAAAGTAAATGAATCTAATGCATATATCTTGAATATAGTTTGGAGTAGATACCAAATCCATGTCTCACAGGAGAACAAGGTAATTAGCATCAGCAGCAATAGATTAAGACAGATATACTTGTTTTGATCAGCATTGCATCATGAAAAAACATGTCCAGGATGAAATTAAATTACTAGGACTTTAACTCCTGTGCATAATCTGTACTTGGTACAAGTGAACAAAAATTAACAGTATGAAATAACAGCATAGTGATTTTTTTTGCAGGAACTCACGCGTGAAATTGATTGGCCAGCGCCAGGCAGGAAGTAGATATTAGAGAATTCGTGTGTAGATAACAGATTGGCCAAAAATTCCATCAACAACACATTTTTCAATCAAGTGAACATATCTACAAATCGCTATTATGGAGATTAACACTTATTCCCATTGCAAATTATGCAGTGGCATTCTCCAGAAGGACAGTGCTTATTTACTTGCATATTGACTTGGTAATTAAAAGATTAGTCTTGAGGAATATACATGTGAACATCAGGACATGGATGGTATCATTTTCTCTAGTGTTATAAAGTGTGTGTTTCTGAAAACTCAGATGTACTATTACCTACATATAGGTTTTAAACATATCAATGACAAAAGAGTCTTTTTGCCATATTGAACTGGACTGAAGTTATTGGTCAAACAGGAGATATAGAGGTGATACTTTTCTATTTAAGTAATATGCAAGAGAAAGCTAACAGCATAAGCAGAAAACACTAGTTCAATGGGAATAACTGAAAAACACTACGTTCAAATTACATCCAACAAAATGGAATTGACTAATTGAGTGAGACAAGCTCAACCTACAAAGTTGGTCATCATTTTGCCTGCTAGCTCACTCACCACCTCTTTCTGTCCTAAATCAACCCATTCACAGAGCTATTCAAAGGGAGCATAATCCATCAATGTGCACTGACACCATTCTCTGCATTGAGCCCATACAGCACGCCTGCATATTTCTCGGTTGATCCAGCAAAGAAGGAATCCTTGAGTTTCCAGAACGCACAAGACGTGACCAGGCTATCGGACCCGGCCTGATGCGACTCTCCAACACGCTCCACATCGAGCAACTCGGCAAGCTTGTTCAGCCCGCCGTGCAGGCTGTTGCAGAACTTCATGAGATGCTTGATGTCATAGACGGTGGGGAAATATATCTTCATCAGCTTGAAGAACCCAGCCTGTGTATCTGGGAGGCTGTTACAGGTGAGGATTTTGAGCAGGTAGCCGAAGTCATATCCCGCGTGGAAGGTCACCCAGTAGACGGCATCGTTGAGCACAACACCTGAGGACATGAGCAGCTCGGCGAATCGGCGGGCGTCGACGCCGCGCTCGGCGTTGCGGCGGAAGTCGATGCCGCTGTGGCGGAGCAGCTCGATGGAGTCGGTGGCGAAGATGTCGCGCTCGTCGTCGAACTCCCGGAAGTTGAACTGCCAGACGCAGCGGCGGCGTCCGGCGCCGAGGGCAGGGAGCTCGCCCGTGGGGCCCGAGAAGGTGAGGCCCAGCTGGATGAGGTGCAGCATGTCGACGTTGGCCTTGAGGGTGGCGTAGTTGTAGTCGGCCGGGGAGCGGAAGGCGCCGACGGGGCGGCAGACGATGCCCGGGAACTCGGTGTCCATGGCGACGAAGGGGAACTCGTCGACGACGTCGCGGATCAGCGCGAACTCCGCCTCCAGGTTGTCCGCCCACACCTCCCGGATCTCCACCGGCTCCTCGCCGTCCACGCCGCCGTTGGCCTTGGAGATCACCGCGGCCGCGAGATCCGACATCGCCATGGCCGGCAGATTTCCTAGGGTTTGGTCGGATTGGGATGGTGGGTGGGATGGGGGAAGGCTCTGGATTTTTTTAGACCCGGGGGAGGGGGTGGTGGGGTGCGTGGTGGCCAGCCAGCCAGAGGACGCGCTCGCTGGTGCGGCGTCGCCTCTATCGCGAATCGACGGCTGGGATGCAAACTGCAGCTCCGGATGGACGGCTAGGGATGACCCTCCCACCTACCTGTATGCAGCTTCAATTTTGGAGCATCCCCTGATCCTCTCTCACCTATCTGTATGCAGCTTCAAATTTAAAGCAGAGGTGAAGGGTTGTTTTACAAATTTCAATTTGGAGCATCCTCTCTCACCTATCTGTATGCAGCTTCAAATTTGAAGCAGAGGTGAAGGGTTGCCTTACAAATAATGCTCGTAAAGCAAAATAGAAGAATATTCGTACGTTGCTACGGGCTATAATGCACATATAAATGAACTAAACAAATAATGATTAAGGTCGTCTTGAAGGTCGAAGTTCATTTCTCCCTCATACGTTCGGGTGTGTTCGGACATCAAATAGGCGCCCAGTAGGCTCCACAAAATTCAATCGTCTGGACAGTCCGACCTCTCCCAAAATCCAGAGCATATATTAGAAAGAAGTGTCGTTATCCGGACTATCTATCATGTTTTTTTTTACTATTGTCATAGTAAGAAAGGCTCCTACTGCATGTATGTTACTGGGAATAAACAGAATGTATATTTACAAAAGGGGGACACACTTCTACCAAGAGTGTGAGGGTAGAGCAAACAACAAAAGTTCCAACAATCTACTAGCTTATGTGATGGAGGCTACAAAAGCACTAATGAAATGCGGAAATTGCCTAGCGTGGACGAGCTCGCTCACTCCTGGTATGAGTTCGTTTGCTTTGGGATTTGAAGACGTATGCGGTATTACCGGACACGGACGCGGAGTATTTAATGTGTGTACATGACGGACAGAGACGGTGTGGGACTCTCCGACCTCGATATGACGGTGACGACGTCACCTAACCACCATCGGGAGCATGTGTAAACGGAGCTGAAGCCCTACAACGTGGTGAGCACCAGCATGCTGGTGGCGGTGAGGAAGGTGAACATCTTCCACGGGCTGAGCACGTACTTGCGCATGAACTGCTTCGTCTTGATGCGCCACCGACCATCGTAGTAGCGGTTCATCTCCTCGATAACCTTGTCCATGGTCGGCACCTTGGAGTGCTGCACCGGCCGGCTCATGTCGTTCCACGGCTTGGCCACCTCGTCGACCCTTTTCTTCATGTGGTTGAGCACAACGCCCCACTTGCGGAGTAGTGGAACATCGACGTCCGTGTTGATGATGTCGTTCATGAGCTCCGTGTACCGCGTGAGTACCAGCGGGCCCGACGCGGCGGATGACTCGTAGGCGACCAAGTTCCGAAGCACCACCTCCGTGTTGCCGTCGAGGGTCACCGCGGGGAGGTAGAGCGTCGCTGTCTTGCGGTTAAAGGCGATAGTTGACGCACTGGACATGTTGCCCTTGGTGGCGCAAACTTAGCGCCGGAGCTAACCAGCTCGGACACTGATGGGATCATGATCTTCTAATGGTTGGCGTTGGCGGACATGAAGGACTCAACATGCATACCAGGTATACCGACGAGCAGCTTCCACGACGCCTTGACCACAAGCTCGATCGGCTTCATGACCTTGCCCAGGCGACCGCCCTTGAGCTTCAACGCGATGAACTCAAACAGTTGCATCATCACGTGCTCGCTACCAGTACCGGTGGCAGGCTTCTCCTCCTGGCATTGGCCGCCAGCGCCTGGTTGCTGCTCCTCAGGGATAGGGATATCCACTTCGATTTCACCAGAAAACGGCGGGGTGGTGTGTGCATTCTCCGTGTCGGTGAGCGTGGGCACCGTCGGCGCAACTAGGTGGTAAAGCAACTCGATCAGGTGCGCGTGCTTGGTGACGTCGCATGAGGTCTCTAGCGGTGGGAGCGGATAATGGCGATCGACGTCCAAGCGATGATGACGGCGGATTGTGTTCCCAAGTTGCGGGAGCAGAGCTATGGCACACGACCCACCAGGAGACCGTGTCACAGATTCCCAAAGCTTTGTTCAGCTGTCTAAATGAATTCTTTGCGAAATGGCATTGTCCAGCTGACAGATGAAAGCGCAAGTTCCTGAAGATAATCTGTGACGTCTTTCACAAGGTAAATGAATGTTTGTAAGTTTCCCAATGTTTTTGTAAGTGGACACCTGGTGGAGATGACATGTTTGTTTGCCATTTTTTTGCAGGGATGAGTCCGGAGTGTGTATGCTCCACACAATTACTAGGCAGTGCGATGGGGACAAAATGATGTGGCCATTGAATAAGGTAATAGAGTCTGCTATGTTTTTTCTATTCTTGTTGTTAAACGAGATGTTGTTTGTTTTTGTTTCGAGTCCCGCTTCGGTACAACCCCATCCAAAACGTATAAAGGGCAATATGAACTTTTGACATGGTATACCCACTTATACGTATGATAGGTTGCCCGTTAGAATGTATACCCTCTGCATACCCCCGATTGGGCCGGCCCAGGAAGGTGACCCCAGTAGCGCTCGCACCCAGGCATTCATATAGAGTCATATCTTGTTCTAAGTATTGAGTTGTAATCTTGAGTTGTAAGTAAATAAAAGTGTGATGATCTTCATTATTAGAGCATTGTCCCAGTGAGGAAAAGATGATGGAGACTATGATTCCCCCACAAGTCAGGATGAGACTTCGGACTTTAAAAAAATAAAATAGAAATGCCAAATAAAAAAAAGAGAAAGGCCAAACAAAAAAATTAAAAAATGAGAGAAAAAGAGATAAGGGATAATGCTACTATCCTTTTTATCACACTTGTGCTTCAAAGTAGCATCATGATCTTCATGATAGAGAGTCTCCTATGTTATCACTTTCATTTACTAGTGGGAATTTTTCATTATAGAACGTGGCTTGTATATTCAAATGATGGGCTTCCTCAAAATGCCCTAGGTCTTCGTGAGCAAGCGAGTTGGATGCACACCCACTTAGTTTCTTTTGTTGAGCTTTCATACATTTATAGCTCTAGTGCATCTGTTGCATGGCAATCCCTACTCACTCACATTGATATCTATTAATGGGCATCTCCATAGCCCGTTGATATGCCTAGTTGATGTGAGACCATCTTCCTCTTTTTTGTCTTCTCCACAACCACCATTCTATTCCACATATAGTGCTATGTCCATGGCTCACGCTCATGTATTGCGTGAAAGTTGAAAAAGTTTGAGATTACTAAAGTATGAAACAATTGCTTGGCTTGTCATCGGGGTTGTGGATGATTAAATACTTTATGTGATGAAGATAGAGCAACAGCCAGACTATATGATTTTGTAGGGATAACTTTCTTTGGCATGTTATTTTGAGAAGACATGATTGCTTGATTAGTATACTTGAAGTATTATTATTTCTTATGTCAACATGAACTTTTATTTTGAATCATTTGGATCTGAACATTCATGACACAATAAAGAAAATTACATTGAGAATTATGCTAGGTAGCATTCCACATCAAAAATTATGTTTTTATCATTTACCTACTCGAGGACGAGCAGGAATTAAGCTTGGGGATGCTTGATACGTCTCCAACGTATCTATAATTTTTTATTGTTCCATGCTATTATATTACCCGTTTAGGATGTTTATGGGCTCTACTTTACACTTTTATATCATTTTTGGGACCAACCTACTAACCGGAGGCCCAGCCCGTATTGCTACTTTTTGCCTATTTCAGTGTTTCGAAGAAAAGGAATACCAAATGGAGTCCAAACGGAATGAAACCTTCGGGAGCGATCTTTTTGGAACAAACATGATCTAGAAGACTTGGAGTGCAAGTCAAGAAGCAATCGAGGAGGCCACGAGGGTGGAGGGCGTGCCCCCTATCTTGTGGGCCCCTCAGGCGTCCACCGACTTACTTCTTCCTCCTATATATACCCACGTACCCCGAGAACATCAGAACAGACCACGAAAACCTGATTCCACCGCCGCAACCTTCTATATCTGCGAGATCCCATCTTGGAGCCTTTGCCGATGCTCCGCCGGAGGGGGAATCGATCACGGAGGGCCTCTACATCATCTCCAAGGCCTCTCCGATGAGTTGTGAGTAGTTTACCATAGACCTTCGGGTCCATAGTTATTAGCTAGATGACTTCTTCTCTCTCTTTGAATCTCAATACCATGTTCTCTTTGATCTTCTTGGAGATCTATTCGATGTAACTCTTTTTGCGGTGTGTTTGTCGAGACCCGATGAATTATGGGTTTATGATCAAGTTTATCTATGAGAAATATTTGAGTCTCCTCTGAATTCTTTTATGTGTGATTAAGTTATCTTTGCAAGTCTCCTCGAATTATCACTTTGGTTTGGCCTACTAAATTGATCTTTCTTGCAATGGAAGAAGTGCTTAGCTTTGGGTTCAATCTTGCGGTGTCCTTTCCCAGTGACAACAGGGCCAGCAAGGCACGTATTGTATTGTTTGTTGGAAATATGCCCTAGAGGCAATAATAAAAGCATTATTATTATATTTCCTTGTTCATGATA
This sequence comes from Triticum aestivum, assembly GCF_018294505.1. Classification (NCBI taxonomy): domain Eukaryota; kingdom Viridiplantae; phylum Streptophyta; class Magnoliopsida; order Poales; family Poaceae; genus Triticum; species Triticum aestivum. Next base: position 674,078,242 of record NC_057810.1, read on the forward strand.
ATTGTCTTTATTCATGCTATAATTGTGTTATCCGGAAATCGTAATGCATGTGTGAATAACAGACACCAACATGTCCCTAGTGAGCCTCTAGTTGACTAGCTCGTTGATCAACAGATAGTCATGGTTTCCTGACTATGGACACTGGATGTCATTGATAACGAGATCACATCATTGGGAGAATGATGTGATGGAAAAGACCCAATCCTAAACATAGCACAAGATCGTATAGTTCGTTTGCTAGAGTTTTGCAATGTCAAAGTATCTTTTCCTTAGACCATGAGATCGTGTAACTCCCGGATACCGTAGAGTGCTTTGGGTATGCCAAACGTCACAACGTAACTGGGTGACTATAAAGGTAGACTACGGGTATCTCCGAAAGTGTCTGTTGGGTGACATGGATCAAGACTGGGATTTGTCACTCCGTATGACGGAGAGGTATCACTGGGCCCACTCGGTAATGCATCATCATAATGAGCTCAGAGTGACCAAGTGTCTGGTCACGGGATCATGCATTACGGTACGAGTAAAGTGACTTGCCGGTAACGAGATTGAACGAGGTATTGGGATACCGACGATCGAATCTCGGGCAAGTAACATATCGATAGACAAAGGGAATAGCATACGGGGTTGATAGAATCCTCGACATCGTGGTTCATCCGATGAGATCATCGTGGAGCATGTGGGAGCCAACATGGGTATCCAGATCCCGCTGTTGGTTATTGACCGGAGAGTCGTCTCGGTCATGTCTGCTTGTCTCCCGAACCCGTAGGGTCTACACACTTAAGGTTCGGTTACGCTAGGGTTGTAGGGATATGTATATGCAGTAACCCGAATGTTGTTCGGAGTCCCGGATGAGATCCCGGACGTCACGAGGAGTTCCGGAATGGTCCGGAGGTAAAGATTTATATATGGGAAGTCCTGTTTCGGGCATCGGGACAAGTTTCGGGGTTATCGGTATTGTACCGGGACCACCGGAGGGGTCCCGGGGGCCCACCGGGTGGGGCCACCCATCCCGGGGGGCCACATGGGCTGTAGGGGGTGCGCCTTGGCCTGCTTGGGCCAAGGGCACCAGCCCCACTAGGCCCATGCGCCTAGGGTTTCAAGGGGGAGGAGTCCTACTAGTGGAAGGCACCTCCTAGGTGCCTTGGGGGGGAGGGAAACCCCCTTGGCCGCCGTACCCCCTAGGAGATTGGATCTCCTAGGGCCGGCCACCCCCCTTGGCACCCCTATATATAGTGGGGGAGAGGAGGGACTTCATACCTTGAGTCCTTGGCCTTAGGTTGCCTCCTTCTCCCTCCCCAACACCTCCTCCAACTCCATAGTGCTTAGCGAAGCTCTGCCGGAGTACTGCAGCTCCATCAACACCACGCCGTCGTGCTGCTGCTGGTGCCATCTCCCTCAACCTCTCCTCCCTCCCTTGCTGGATCAAGAAGGAGGAGACGTGGCTGTTCCGTACGTGTGTTGAACGCGGAGGTGCCGTCCGTTCGGTGCTAGGATCATCCGGTGATTCGAATCACGTCGTGTTCGACTACATCATCCCCGTTCTTTGAACGCTTCCGCTCGCGATCTACAAGGTATGTAGATGCATCTATTCACTCGTTGCTAGATGAACTCCTAGATGATCTTGGTGAAACGAGTAGGAAAATTTTTGTTTTCTGCAACGTTCCCCAACAGTGGCATCATGAGCTAGGTCTATGTGTAGTTCTTCTTGCGCGAGTAGAACACAATTTGTTGTGGGCGTAGATTTGTCAACTTTCTTGCCGTTACTAGTCCTTTCTTGCTTCAGCGGTATTGTGGGATGAAGCGGCCCGGACCAACCTTACACGTACGCTTACGTGAGACCGGTTCCACCGACTAACATGCACTAGTTGCATAAGGTGGCTGGCGGGTGTCTGTCTCTCCTACTTTAGTTGGAGCGGAATCGATGAACAGGGTCCTTATGAAGGGTAAATAGAAGTTGACAAATCACGTTGTGGCTTTAACGTAGGTAAGAAAACGTTCTTGCTAGAACCCTAATTCAGCCACGTAAAACTTGCAACAACAATTAGAGGACGTCTAACTTGTTTTTGCAGCAAGTGGTTTGTGATATGATATGGCCAAAGTTGTGATGAATGATGAATGATCTATATGTGATGTATGAGATGTTCATGCTATTGTAATAGGATTCACGACTTGCATGTCGATGAGTATGACAACCGGCAGGAGCCATAGGAGTTGTCTTTATTCTTTTATATGACCTGCGTGTCATCAAGAAACGCCATGTAAATTACTTTACTTTATTGCTAAACGCGTTAGCCATAGTAGTAGAAGTAATAGTTGGCGAGCAACTTCATGGAGACACGATGATGGAGATCATGATGATGGAGATCATGGTGTCAAGCCGGTGACAAGATGATCATGGAGCCCCAAGATGGAGATCAAAGGAGCTATGTGATATTGGCCATATCATGTCACGTTTATTATTTGATTGCATGTGATGTTTATCATGTTTTGCATCTTGTTTACTTAGAACGACGGTAGTAAATAAGATGATCCCTCACAATAATTTCAAGAAGTGTTCCCCCTAACTGTGCACCGTTGCGACAGTTCGCTGTTTCAAAACACCACGTGATGATCGGGTGTTTTATTCAGACGTTCACATACAACGGGTGTAAGACAGATTTACACATGCAAACACTTAGGTTGACTTGACGAGCCTAGCATGTACAGACATGGCCTCGGAACACAGAAGACCGAAAGGTCGAGCATGAGTCGTATAGAAGATACGATCAACATGAAGATGTTCACCGATGTTGACTAGTCCGTCTCACGTGATGATCGGACACGGTCTAGTTTAACTCGGATCATGTAATACTTAGATGACCAGAGGGATGTCTAATCTAAGTGGGAGTTCACTAATAATTTGATTAGTTGAACTTAATTATCATGAACTTAGTCTAAAATCTTTGCAATATGTCTTGTAGATCAAATGGCCAACGTAGTCCTCAACTTCAACGCGTTCCTAGAGAAAACTAAGCTGAAAGACGATGGCAGCAACTATACGGACTGGGTCCGGAACCTGAGGATCATCCTCATAGCTGCCAAGAAAGATTATGTCCTACAAGCACCGCTTGGTGACGCACCCGTTCTCCCTGCAGAACAAGATGTTATGAACGCTTGGCAGGCACGTTTCGATGACTACTCCCTCGTTCAGTGCGGCATGCTTTACAGCCTAGAGCCGGGGCTCCAAAAGCGTTTTGAGAGACATGGAGCATATGAGATGTTCGAAGAGCTGAAAATGGTTTTCCAAGCTCATGCCCGGGTCGAGAGATATGAAGTCTCCGACAAATTCTTTAGCTGTAAGATGGAGGAAAACAGTTCTGTCAGTGAGCACATACTCACTATGTCTGGGTTGCATAACCGCTTGACTCAGCTGGGAGTTAATCTCCCGGATGATGCGGTCATTGACAGAATCCTCCAGTCGCTTCCACCAAGCTACAAGAGCTTTGTGATGAACTTCAATATGCAGGGGATGGAAAAGACCATTCCTGAAGTATTTGCTATGCTGAAATCAGCAGAGGTAGAAGTCAGAAAGGAACATCAAGTGTTGATGGTCAATAAAACCACTAAGTTCAAGAAAGGCAAGGGTAAAAAGAACTTCAAGAAGGACGGCAAGGAGGTTGCCGCGCCCGGCAAGCAAGCTGCTGGGAAGAAGCCAAAGAATGGACCCAAGCCCGAGACTGAGTGCTTTTATTGCAAGGGAAGCGGTCACTGGAAGCGGAACTGCCCTAAGTACTTAGCGGATAAGAAGGCCGGCAAAACAAAAGGTATATGTGATATACATGTAATTGATGTGTACCTTACTAGTGCCCGTAGTAGCTCCTGGGTATTTGATACCGGTGCAGTTGCTCACATTTGTAACTCAAAGCAGGGGCTGCGGAATAAGCGGAAACTGGCAAAGGACGAGGTGACGATGCGCGTCGGGAATGGTTCCAAGGTCAATGTGATCGCCGTCGGCACGCTACCTCTGCATCTCCCTTCGGGATTAGTTTTAAACCTTAATAATTGTTATTTAGTGCCAGCTTTGAGCATGAACATTGTATCGGGATCTCGTTTAATTCGAGATGGCTACTCTTTTAAATCTGAGAATAATGGTTGTTCCATTTTTATGAGAGATATGTTTTATGGTCATGCTCCTATGGTGAATGGTTTATTCCTTATGAATCTCGAACGTGATGCTACACATATTCATAATGTGAGTACCAAAAGAAGTAAGGTTGATAATGATAGTCCCACATACTTGTGGCACTGCCGCCTTGGTCACATAGGTGTTAAACGCATGAAGAAGCTCCATGCTGATGGACTTTTAGAGTCTCTTGATTATGAATCATTTGACACGTGCGAACCATGCCTTATGGGTAAAATGACCAAGACTCCGTTCTCAGGAACAATGGAGCGAGCAACCGACTTATTGGAAATCATACATACTGATGTGTGCGGTCCGATGAGTGTTGAGGCTCGCGGTGGCTATCGTTATGTTCTCACCCTCACTGATGATTTAAGTAGGTATGGGTATATCTACTTAATGAAACACAAGTCTGAAACCTTTGAAAAGTTCAAGGAATTTCAGAGTGAGGTTGAAAATCAACGTGACAGGAAAATCAAGTTTCTACGATCAGATCGTGGAGGAGAATACTTGAGTCACGAGTTTGGGGCACACTTAAGAAAATGTGGAATAGTTTCACAACTCACGCCGCCTGGAACACCTCAGCGTAATGGTGTGTCCGAACGTCGTAATCGCACTCTGTTAGATATGGTGCGATCTATGATGTCTCTTACCGATTTACCGCTTTCCTTTTGGGGCTATGCTTTAGAGACTGCCGCATTCACTTTAAATAGGGCTCCGTCGAAATCCGTTGAGACGACACCGTATGAATTATGGTTTGGGAAGAAACCTAAGCTGTCGTTTCTAAAAGTTTGGGGATGCGATGCTTATGTCAAGAAACTTCAACCTGAAAAGCTCGAACCCAAATCGGAAAAATGCGTCTTCATAGGGTACCCAAAAGAAACTATTGGGTACACCTTCTACCTCAGATCCGAAGGCAAGATCTTTGTTGCCAAGAATGGGTCCTTTCTGGAGAAAGAGTTTCTCTCGAAAGAAGTAAGTGGGAGGAAAGTAGAGCTTGATGAAGTATTACCTCTTGAACCGGAAAATGGCACAACTCAAGAAAATGTTCCTGAGGTGCCTGCACCGACTAGAGATGAAGTTAATGATAATGATCAAGATACTTCTGATCAAGCTCCTACTGAAATTCGAAGGTCCACAAGGACACGTTCCGCACCAGAGTGGTACGGCAACCCTGTCTTGGAAATCATGTTGTTAGACAACGGTGAACCTTCGAACTATGAAGAAGCGATGGCGGGACCGGATTCCGACAAATGGCTAGAAGCCATGAAATCCGAGATAGGATCCATGTATGAAAACGAAGTATGGACTTTGACTGACTTGCCCGTTGAACGGCGAGCCATAGAAAATAAATGGATCTTTAAGAAGAAGACAGACGCGGATGGTAATGTGACCATCTATAAAGCTCGGCTTGTCGCTAAGGGTTATCGACAAGTTCAAGGGGTTGACTACGATGAGACTTTCTCACCGGTAGCGAAGCTGAAGTCCGTCCGAATCATGTTAGCAATTGCCGCATTCTATGATTACGAAATATGGCAAATGGACGTCAAAACGGCATTCCTTAATGGTTTCCTTAAGGAAGAATTGTATATGATGCAGCCGGAAGGTTTTGTCGATCCTAAGAATGCTGACAAAGTGTGCAAGCTCCAACGCTCGATTTATGGGCTGGTGCAAGCATCTCGGAGTTGGAACATTCGCTTTGATGAGATGATCAAAGCGTTTGGGTTTACACAGACTTATGGAGAAGCCTGCGTTTACAAGAAAGTGAGTGGGAGCTCTGTAGCATTTCTCATATTATATGTAGATGACATACTTTTGATGGGAAATGATATAGAACTCTTGGACAGCATCAAGGCCTACTTGAATAAAAGTTTTTCAATGAAGGACCTTGGAGAAGCTGCTTATATATTAGGCATCAAAATCTATAGAGATAGATCAAGACGCCTCATAGGTCTTTCACAAAGCACATACCTTGATAAGATATTGAAGAAGTTCAATATGGATCAATCCAAGAAGGGGTTCTTGCCTGTGTTGCAAGGTATGAAATTGAGCTCAGCTCAATGTCCGACCACGGCAGAAGATATAGAAGAGATGAGCGTCATCCCCTATGCCTCAGCCATAGGTTCTATTATGTATGCCATGCTGTGTACCAGACCTGATGTAAACCTTGCCGTAAGTTTGGTAGGAAGGTACCAAAGTAATCCCGGCAAGGAACACTGGACAGCGGTCAAGAATATCCTGAAGTACCTGAAAAGGACTAAGGAAATGTTTCTCGTTTATGGAGGTGACGAAGAGCTCGTCGTAAAGGGTTACGTCGACGCTAGCTTCGACACAGATCTGGATGACTCTAAGTCACAAACCGGATACGTGTATATTTTGAATGGTGGGGCAGTGAGCTGGTGCAGTTGCAAGCAAAGCGTCGTGGCGGGATCTACATGTGAAGCGGAGTACATGGCAGCCTCGGAGGCAGCACATGAAGCAATATGGGTGAAGGAGTTCATCACCGACCTAGGAGTCATACCCAATGCGTCGGGGCCGATCAAGCTCTTCTGTGACAACACTGGAGCTATTGCACTTGCCAAGGAGCCCAGGTTTCACAAGAAGACAAGGCACATCAAGCGTCGCTTCAACTCCATTCGTGAAAATGTTCAAGATGGAGACATAGAGATTTGTAAAGTACATACGGACCTGAATGTAGCAGATCCGTTGACTAAACCTCTCCCTAGAGCAAAACATGATCAACACCAGAATTCCATGGGTGTTCGATTCATCACAATGTAACTAGATTATTGACTCTAGTGCAAGTGGGAGACTGTTGGAAATATGCCCTAGAGGCAATAATAAAAGCATTATTATTATATTTCCTTGTTCATGATAATTGTCTTTATTCATGCTATAATTGTGTTATCCGGAAATCGTAATGCATGTGTGAATAACAGACACCAACATGTCCCTAGTGAGCCTCTAGTTGACTACCTCGTTGATCAACAGATAGTCATGGTTTCCTGACTATGGACACTGGATGTCATTGATAACGAGATCACATCATTGGGAGAATGATGTGATGGACAAGACCCAATCCTAAACATAGCACAAGATCGTATAGTTCGTTTGCTAGAGTTTTGCAATGTCAAAGTATCTTTTCCTTAGACCATGAGATCGTGTAACTCCCGGATACCGTAGGAGTGCTTTGGGTATGCCAAACGTCACAACGTAACTGGGTGACTATAAAGGTAGACTACGGGTATCTCCGAAAGTGTCTGTTGGGTGACATGGATCAAGACTGGGATTTGTCACTCCGTATGACGGAGAGGTATCACTGGGCCCACTCGGTAATGCATCATCATAATGAGCTCAGAGTGACCAAGTGTCTGGTCATGGGATCATGCATTACGGTACGAGTAAAGTGACTTGCCGGTAACGAGATTGAACGAGGTATTGGGATACCGACGATCGAATCTCGGGCAAGTAACATATCGATAGACAAAGGGAATAGCATACGGGGTTGATAGAATCCTCGACATCATGGTTCATCCGATGAGATCATCGTGGAGCATGTGGGAGCCAACATGGGTATCCAGATCCCGCTGTTGGTTATTGACCGGAGAGTCGTCTCGGTCATGTCTACTTGTCTCCCGAACCCGTAGGGTCTACACACTTAAGGTTCGGTTACGCTAGGGTTGTAGGGATATGTATATGCAGTAACCCGAATGTTGTTCGGAGTCCCGGATGAGATCCCGGACGTCACGAGGAGTTCCGGAATGGTCCGGAGGTAAAGATTTATATATGGGAAGTCCTGTTTCGGGCATCGGGACAAGTTTCGGGGTTATCGGTATTGTACCGGGACCACCGGAGGGGTCCCGGGGGCCCACCGGGTGGGGCCACCCATCCCCGGGGGCCACATGGGCTGTAGGGGGTGCGCCTTGGCCTGCTTGGGCCAAGGGCACCAGCCCCACTAGGCCCATGCGCCTAGGGTTTCCAAGGGGGAGGAGTCCTACTAGTGGAAGGCACCTCCTAGGTGCCTTGGGGGGGAGGGAAACCCCCTTGGCCGCCGCACCCCCTAGGAGATTGGATCTCCTAGGGCCGGCTACCCCCCCTTGGCACCCCTATATATAGTGGGGGAGAGGAGGGACTTCATACCTTGAGTTCTTGGCCTTAGGTTGCCTCCTTCTCCCTCCCCAACACCTCCTCCAACTCCATAGCGCTTAGCGAAGCTCTGCCGGAGTACTGCAGCTCCATCAACACCACGCCGTCGTGCTGCTGCTGGTGCCATCTCCCTCAACCTCTCCTCCCTCCCTTGCTGGATCAAGAAGGAGGAGACGTGGCTGTTCCGTACGTGTGTTGAACGCGGAGGTGCCGTCCGTTCGGTGCTAGGATCTCCGGTGATTCGAATCACGTCGTGTTCGACTACATCATCCCCGTTCTTTGAACGCTTCCGCTCGCGATCTACAAGGTATGTAGATGCATCTATTCACTCGTTGCTAGATGAACTCCTAGATGATCTTGGTGAAACGAGTAGGAAAATTTTTGTTTTCTGCAACGTTCCCCAACATTGTTGCCATTGAGGATAAAAGGATGGGGTTTATATCATATTGCATGAGTTTATCCCTCTACATCATGTCATCTTTCTTAATGCGTTACTCTGTTCTTTATGAACTTAATACTCTAGATGCATGCTGGATAGCGGTCGATGTGTGGAGTAATAGTAGTAGATGCAGGAAGGAGTCGGTCTACTTGTCATGGACGTGATGCCTATATACATGATCATGCCTAGATAATCTCATAATTATTCGCTTTTCTATCAATTGCTTGACAGTAATTTGTTCACCCATCGTAATACTTACACTATCTTGAGAGAAGCCACTAGTGAAACCTATGGCCCCCGGGTCTATCTTTTATCATATAAGCTTTCAATCTACTTTCATTTGCATCTTTAATTTTCTTATCTATATTATAAAATATCAAAAATATATTTATCTTATCATATTACTCTATCAGATTTCACTTTCGCAAGTGGCCGTGAAGGGATTGACAACCCCTTTATTGTGTTGGTTGCGAGTTCTTGTTTGTGTGTGTAGGTGCGTGGGACTTTTGAGGAGCCTCCCACTGGATTGATACCTTGGTTCTCAAAAACTAAGGGAAATACTTACGCTACTATTGCTGCATCACCCTTTCGTCTTCAAAGGAAATCAACACAAGCTCAAGACGTAGCAGGTCACCTCTGAGGAATTAGGTGCAGGATACACTTTTCTGTCCCAATACCGGATCACTAAAAGGAGGTATCAACCCCTTTTTTTTCTGGCGCCATTGCCGGAAAGGAGTTGTGTATTCCTAGTCTTTGTGTTTAGAATTTCCGTGAAAGTTAAGTTTCAGTTTTTGTTTTTAATTTTCTGTTTTTAGCTTAAGTTTTACTTTTGTTGCAAGTCTTGTCATTTGAAAAAACCAAAAAGATTACCATGGCTCGTAATCTTGGGAGTTTTGCAACTGAGTATGAGATCCAACCGAATTTAGTTTCCATGGTTCAACATGACCAATTTGGAGGCTCTGCTTCTGAATATGCCGGTATGCACTCGCATAATCTTACTGAATTGTGCAAAATGACACGCATTAGAGATTACGACCTTGACGCAAGTTGTGTCTTTTTCCTTCGCTTTAAGAGGAAAAACAAAAGAATGGCTTCTATCTCTACCTAGATACATTATTACTTCTTGGGATGATTGTTGCAACAATTTTTTATCTATGTTTTGTCCACCTGCAAAAACTATGCAATTACATTCTCAGATTATAGGTTTCAAGCAGGAAGAACGTGAGCCACTGATACGTCTCCAATGTATCTATAATTTTTGATTGTTCCATGCGATTATATTACCCGTTTTGGATGTTTATGGGCTTTACTTTAAACTTTTATATCATTTTTGGGACTAACCTACTAATCGGAGGCCCAGCCCAAATTGTTGTTTTTTTTGCCTATTCCAGTGTTTCGAAGAAAAGGAATATCAAACGGAGTCCAAACGGAATGAAACCTTCGGGAGCGGTCTTTTTGGAACAAACGCAATCCAGGAGACTTGGAGTGGACGTCAAGAAGCAGCCAAGGCGGCCACGAGGCAGGAGGGTGCGCCCTAGGGGTGTGGGCGCGCCCCCACCCTCGTGGGCCCCTCGTGGCTCCCCTGACCGACCTCCTTCGCCTATATATACCTCTGTACCCTGGAAACATTAAGGAGCACCACGAAACCCTATTTCCCCCACCGCAACCTTCTGTACCCATGAGATCCCATCTTGGGGCCTTTTCCGGCGCTCTGCCGGAGGGGGAATCGATCACGGAGAGCTTCTACATCAACACCATAGCCTCTACGATGAGTTGTGAGTAGTTTACCATAGACCTTTGGGTCCATAATTATTAGCTAGATGGCTTCTTCTCTCTCTTTGAATCTCAATACAAAGTTCTCCTCGATCTTCTTGGAGATCTATTCGATGTAACTCTTTTTGCGGTGTGTTTGTCGAGATCCGATGAATTGTGGGTTTATGATCAAGTTTATCTATGAGAAATATTTGAATCTCCTCTGCATTCTTTTATGTATGATTGGTTATCTTTGCAAGTCTCTTCGAATTATCAGTTTGGTTTGGCCTACTAGATTGATCTTTCTTGCAATGAGAGAAGTGCTTAGCTTTGGGTTCAATCTTGCGGTGTCCTTTCCCAGTGACAGCAGGGGCAGCAAGGCACGTATTGTATTGTTGCCATCGAGGATAAAAAGATGGGGTTTATATCATATTGCTTGAGTTTATCCCTCTACATCATGTCATCTTGCCTAATGCGTTACTCTGTTCTTATGAACTTAATACTCTAGATGCATGCTGGATAGCGGTCGATGTGTGGAGTAATAGTAGTAGATTCAGGCAGGAGTCGGTCTACTTGTCGCGGACGTGATGCCTATATACATGATCATGCCTAGATATTCTCATAGCTATGCACTTTTCTATCAATTGCTCGACAGTAATTTGTTCACCCACCGTAATATTTATGCTATCTTGAGAGAAGCCACTAGTGAAACCTATGGCCCCCGGGTCTATCTTCCATCATATAAGTTTCTACTTTATTTTGCAATCTTTACTTTTCAATCTATATCATAAAAATACCAAAAATATTTATCTTATCTTATTATCTCTATCAGATCTCACTTTCGTAAGTGGCCGTGAAGGGATTGACAACCCCTTTATCGCGTTGGTTGCGAGGTTCTTGTTTTGTTTGTGTAGGTATGAGGGACTTGCGTGGAGCCTCCTACTGGATTGATACCTTGGTTCTCAAAACTGAGGGAGATACTTACGCTACTTTGCTGCATCACCCTTTCCTCTTCAAGGAAAAACCAACACAATGCTCAAGAGGTAGCAGCCACTAGCGCTTGCGTGGGATAGAATAATGAAAGAAGCTATAAGGAACTATCCTAATCATGGAATGGAGGAATGGTTAATCCTTCGTATCTTTTGTAATGGCTTAAATCACATGTCAAAAACTATGCTTGATACAACTGCAGGAGGAACAATCATGGGAAAGCCCATAGATGATGTCAAGAAACTACTTGATGATATGTAAGAAAACCATGCCCAATGGCATGTTGAGAGAGCCATCACCAAGAGGGTGAATGCCATTGAAGAAAGTAGCACGGAGTTGACAGCCAAACTTGATAAACCTATCTCTGTGATAAAAGGTAAAGAAGAGGTAAACATGAATGTTATCACTAATGAAGAATCTAGTGATGTGAATTTTATTGCTCGCAATATCTATAACCCTAACTGGAAAATAATGGTTATGCTCCTAGACTCCCTTATCCTAGTAATGGAGGAGCATCAAATAATTTTAATGGAGCTAATAGCAGTGATAGAAATACTCTTGAAGAAACTCTTAAAAATAACACATCAAAGAGCCACGTTCGCAAATAAAATTGTAACTCGGTGCCCCTACGTAACAACAAGCTAGATAGAACCGGACAGGCCAAAGTGTTCATCCCCTCACACATAATAATACAACCCTAAAAAGGATCACCCGCCCTATGGGATTTACCTTACAGTGACTATATCATCAATCTTCAAGATCATTCTAATGCACTCGCACGCCAGCGAGATGGCGCTCGTGCTCACAAGCGGCAGCTGCACAACATTCTCCTCCAAGATGGTTGTGATTTGGCCTTTACTCACGTTGATGCCCGTGTTCTTCTCACCACTGTCATGATGGTTCCTTAGCTCAGTAACAATGGTGATTGGGTTGACCCTGCATTCTCTGCCAATGTGCAGATATTTGGAGCGTGGCAGCAGAAGATTCTCTTGGCATGGGTATCAAGATAAATGTGGTTGAAACATTATGTCTGCCATTGCATCCAACTAACCCAGTTGGGCTTTTGAGGCTATTTCAACACTAAGATCCTGACAACAAAAATTATGGACACCTAGAGCACCCAGCCGCCCACTATGGAGACAGATCATCTGAAAAATGCATGCATTTGTTTGGAGCCGCACTCTTCAGACCCAGTGAACTTGCCTGGATGCTTGAACCCTAGCAGATGTATAACCCACTGGCTGGTGGAAGTATGAATCATCATGCACCTTATTAGTGCCAATGACAAATTAGTAGGGAAAGAGGGCATGTGATTGCATTTGGGCCTTCTCAGGTAGGTATCTTGACACTCATGAACAGAGCTTTCAGTTATGGGATTTTAACTGAGAAAGGAATGGCGTGAGGCTCGATTCATGGTTGGCAATTTGATGGAGGTTTCTTGCGCTAACAATTTTAGCGAGGTCATTATCTTTTTTTAGACAGGAGGTCATTATATTCTTGCTAGTATGAAGCAGTGGAGTAAGAGCATCTACAATCAGACCCCACTTTCTTCCTAAATGTGCAGGCCCAGAAACATCACCCAACTGGACCCTCCAAATCTGAACGATTTGTCTGGGCTATCTGTCACCCTTCATATACAGCTCATATGCAAGACAGATATGAGACAGTCCGGACACGTCCGGACACATGTCACTACTGCAGCTATCAATGACGAGCGCAAAAGACCTACAAGTGGTGGGTGAGGCGCCCGCCACTAGATTGCTATTCCAATCAGGCCATGCTAGTTGTGTACTCCCTCCGTTCCGATTTACTCGTCGTGGTTTTAGTTCAAACGAAGGGAGTACTTAGCAAGGAAATCACATCGAGCAAGGTGGATTAGCAAACGCCAATGTATTTTCTAGGACAAGACAATGTGTTAAATGAATGGCGTTGAGGCAGAATAGAAAATTATTTTTTTGAGAGATAAACTTTCGACCTATTCATCAATTGTTAAGGTAGTACAAAGAACACTAAAAATAAAAATTACATCCAAATCCGTAGACCATCTAGCAACGAATATAAGCACTGAACCAAACCGAAGACGCGCCGTCGTCGTCGTGGCCCCTCTCTCACCTGTGCCGGGAAAAAGGAAATTGACTTGCCGGTACAAGTTTTCCTGCGTGTGAGTCCATGAGCAACCCGAACGGTTGGAAGCCTTGTGCATTGAGAACGTGGCCCATTGAACTGTAGCAAAAGGTCATATCAAATGGAAGTATGCTTCTAATACAACTACAAGTGCAAATCCCAAGAACGGGGTAATATCAAGTGTATCCGGACATGGGAGCCAAATTGAATATCCATAAAATTCCCAACTATTGTCAAGAGCATGTTACATATTCAAGATTGTTTTCTCAAACTTTTCAAAACAACTTTTGCTTAGTTTCATTTTTGAAATCTTAGCTCATCTTCACGTGATAAGATCATCCGTGGCAATATGCTCAAAATTCAATCATATACAAATCCATGATGTCAAACACCACACTTCAAATTCAATTGTATTGAACACATAAATGACAAATACTCAACGAAGTTCGATAAACATAGGCAAACAATTTGGTTGTACGCAGTTGCTCCGTGGACCACCTCGGACACCACCAGATTCACACGATCGTGCGGAGCACTTCAACCCCCTCCATCCGTTCCGAGCGACTATAACCATGCGTCCCGGTTGGACCCATACACTGCGCTCCCCTCGGCCTTATCCACTACTCGTGAAACTTCTCGCTCATACACATCTTCTTCCCCGCCAGATTCCTCCCCTATCCCTCTCTCATCTCTCTCCTCCACACCTCCGACAAAATGCAGCTCTCTTCCTTGCCCTCTCCAATTGCTGGTCGGCATTCCACTTGCTGCTTGCTTAGTCCACTCATACTGCGATGCGGCGCTAGGCGGCGAGCTCTTGCAAGAGGCCCTGCAGATGCAACAAGGGATGGCGGCACGAGTGGTGCTTCGAGGGGCGGCTGCTAGTGCTGCGACGTCATGCTACATGCGATGATGCCATGTTGTGATGGGGTTCCAAGGGTGGCCTTCGGTACTGCGACGACATGCTTCCAGCGGTGACACCGTGTTGCGACGAAGGCAGTCGCCATGCTGCAACAACGTGATGCAAGGGCCTTCTGTGACGGCCTTTGAGGGTTGTGGCGGCGCTTCATGTTGCCGTGTAGATCCGAGGGTGGCCATCGGTACTACGACAACGTGCTTCCAGCACCTTGGTGCAACAACTGCTACAACGCAGTGAGGGCAGCCCGGTTGCTGCGAGCATACTGCAACGGTCGCAACGATGCTGCTAGGCATGCTTCAACGACCACAACGATGAAGTGTGCTACGACAATGTTTGCCCATGCTGCGAGGCATACTGCAACGGTCACAGCAATGCTGCTAGGCATGCTTCGACGACCACGGCGATGAAGTGTACTGCGACAGCGTCAACGGCCATGGCAATGCTACCACTCGCCACATAGGGGCATTGCTGCGAGCAGGAAGGATGAGCGGCGTGTGCATGGGAGGATGAGCGGCTCTGAGGAGACGCATCCAACATCAGACAAGAGAAGGCGGTTGATCTTTTGATCGCGCATCCAACAGCAGACAAGACATCAACACAGTTGATCTTTTGATCGCTACAGCCAGGTGGACAGCTAACTTCGATGATGCCCAACCAAGGAAAACAAATCTGGATTTTCAGTGAACAATCAATGAATTATTTCACTTCCAACTACTTAAGATCTATGCGGGTTAATTGTGCATATTGTTGCTGGAGAATGTTGGATGCTTCTTACTGATACTACAAGATAACAATATCTTCAGGACAGACCAAATCCACAAAATCATAACACATCCTATGTAACAAGTGTTCGTCCCCCCACAACAATATAGCCCTAAAAAGGATCATCCGCCCTATGGGCTTTACCTTGCAGTGACTATATCATCAATCTTCAAGATCATTCTAACGCACTCGCACGCTAGCGAGATGGCACTCGTGCTCACAAGCAACGGCTGCACGACATTCTCCTCCAGGATATTTGTGATCTGGCCTTTCCTCACGTTGATGCCCGTGTTCTTCTCACCCTTGGCATGACGGTTCCTTAGCTCAGTAACAATGGCAATTGGGTTGAGCCCTGCATTCTCTGCCAATGTGTAAGGGATGACCTCAAGTGCATCAGCAAACTCCTTGATGCAGTAACTCTCCATCCCATGGAGCTCCTTTGACCAAGCAGCCAGTCGCATTGACATTTCTATTTCAGGAGCACCGCCACCAGCAATTAAAAACCTCTTGTTCACCAAGCACCTTCATAAAAACAAGCATGAACAGGATCAAAACACTGAAGAAAATAAATAAATTGTAGGCTAAGATGCAACACGATAAATACTAGTAGTACAAAAGAATGCACAATCTTGAAATACACCATGAGCAAGAATGGTCATTTCATGAGGATACATGTCTACTTATGCAAAAGGCATATACTTATTTTAAGTGTCATTATACTTCTGCCCACAAGGCCATACAGACCAGGAGGGCAGGCTGCCCATATTTGGGCAAACAAGACCTCCAAGCAGTTGTTTCTTAAGTAAAAGCCAGACAGAAGCAACCATCATTATTATGAATCAACAGAAGTTGTAAGGTTAGTCCTACCAGCCCAACATATTAATATTCTCACATCTAGAGTTCGCAACTTGAATTTCATTAAAATGGTCAGTCATTGCAATTAGAGGACATACATAATTTGCTCAGAAAATATTATCAATTTCATAAGATCTGATGTGTGGACCCACAAATTGTTATGCAACGATTACACCAAAGCCTACTACTGTGGCAGTGTTGAAAATCACAAGCATTAAGGCAGTAAAAGGTGTTGGAGCTAGCTACTAGCTCTCACTAGGATTTCCTTTTAAAAGGATGCAGCGCACACACACACATACAACTAGTGGTATGAAGCTTATACACTACAACAAGCTGGTATTACAATAAGGACATGACTCCTATAAGACTTACAAACCAACCTACACCTACAGCTCACTCTCAAACAGCTAAGCTAACTATTACTTCGCGTGACTAGCCAAATTGACTTTGGCATCTAACTTGCATGCAGCTCACGCTTGTATAACTAGCTGACCAAGTGCTAGCTTACATTCTACTTGCCATCTTGCTGGAACTAGAAACATTATAACCTGCCAACATGCATGCACAGATACTAACTACTACCTCTAACAAGATTAGAACTAACAAAAGTTGCTGCCTAGTCACTCTAGTGCCCTACTGCAGCACTAAGCCCATTTGATATAGCCATCAGATTCAGGCGCTGCAATACAGAGGACTGAGGTGAAGGGTGAGAGACAGAGTCACCTTCACTGTGGTCATGAAGCAGATGCGGAGTGTCAGAAGATAGGATGGTATAAACGCTGCACGCAAACACAACTTTTATGTGTAAAAATGGGCTAACCCAGCCAGCCCATGAATAAAATACAGAAGTGCTGCTTGTGGCGGTAGGTACCTAGGCTAACCCTAAATTATATCCACCTAGCTCAAAGGTAGCTTCCACACACAGCACCCTCTTCACTTACTCTTCTGAAATTTAGTTTGACAAATCTATCGATCGTCCACACAAAGCACCAAATGTTCAGACACATGACGAAGGGTCATTGTAAAGAACCATGAACAGACATGTCGTGCAGCTTAGCAAATGACAAAAGGCAGCTTCCTAAATCATCTTGCTAAATCATAAGTAGCAGCCGTGAAGAGCAAAGCCTATCATCAGATTTCATGCCACTGATAGAACATTTGCATTCCAATCTTCATTATAACATCCAAATGATAATTGATCAGCTATTATTTAACAGCTATATAAGTGATCTGCTATAATGCTGCAGTATCTGTGACAAGTCTACCGCCCACACAAAGCACTACACATGACGGGATCACTGAGCAATCACTCAAATAGCATGAGAGCGTAACTCAGGTCAATCAAACTTGGCTCAGTGTCACACATAATCACCTAGCGAAATCGTGCTCCAAGTAGTCTACGTGACTACTACAGCATAGAGTGGTCAAAGGGAATCTGGTTATTTTCTACAGAAGTTGTTGCGGAAGTGTATGTGGAAGCAACATAACAGAAGGAGACCATGATGATCATGGCAGAAAGACAACATGGCAATATATGTGCAAGCAACATGGCAGAAAATTGGCATTTAGGATTGCAATCCAGCCTACAAGAATGCAAGGATCCTGTAATTGTTTGTGCTTTAAACTAATGAAACAATGTTGTTGAATGTAAATAAACAGATTATAGTAGAACATATGTTCATTTATGTAACACGTAACAATTTACTGCAATGAACAGCCCCAATAGAAAATTAGGAGTATGATCGTATCATCTTAATGGACTGCAATTAACTAAAAATTACACATTGATATGCAGATTTAAGTTAAATGATGTAAAGTAACTTAAATCTAGAGATGGTTAAGATTAATATTTCACCTAAATCACCATATTAAAAAATATGACCTAGAAAAGCAGGCCTACAATCGAGAACCTTTCAAACATCAGAGAAGATTGTTTCAGTGTTAGTCAAATTACCTGATGACACATAGGGCATCGTGGAGACTGCGATCAGCTTCATCAATAACCTACTGGTTGGACCCACGGACAAGCACAGTTGCAGTCCTCCCCATGTCCCTGATACCAGTGATCTTGACGATCTTGCCATCTCCAGCAGACACTTCCTCGACAACATCAGCATACCCAAGTTTATCCTCACGGAAATGCTCAATGTTGGCAATTGGCAGGCAGTTGAGAGTCTTGGTGATGAACTCAATCTCGTCCCTCTCTACATCCTTGACCACCAGAATCTTAGCCTTTGCGAGATAATGCAGCGATAACTCGGTCACCGCATCACGCAAGATGCTCTTCTGGATGAGGAGGACATTGCATCCAGACGCCTTGATCTTCTTAACCATCCCTAGGACGTAATTCCGCTCCTCACGGAGAATGCGGTCCATCTGCGCATGGTATGAAACGATGACGCTCTGCTCAATATCAGTCTTGGGCGGTGAGATCTGAAACTGGATGACAGCGATCTTGGCATTCTCGATCCTAGATGGCCCTCCGGCAGCATGGCTGGCTTTCTTGTCAAAGATAAGACCGTGGACAAACTCAGTATCGTCGACGGTGCCGCCGAGCTTCTTTATGATGCGGATGTGACGAAGATCAAGAAGCTCCGGGTGGGCAGGATCGACCACAGAGACAACGGCGTCAACAGCGAGCGGGGCGAGGAGGCCTGAGTACTGGGAGACGACCTTGGAGTTGAGCGCGGTGGACGCGGATTTGACAAGGGAGTCTCGGTCGGTGAGCTCGATGGGGATGGCCATGCCCTCGAGGACCTCGATGGCGCGGGCCGCGAGGCGGTGGAGGGAGTCGGCGGCGGCGGTGGGGTGGGCGCCGGCGGCGAGGATGGACTGCGCGCGGCGGAGCAGGGCCCCGGCGATAACGACGACGGTGGTGGTGCCGTCGCCGGCCACCGCGTCCTGGGAGTGGGAGAGCTCGGCGAGCATGCGCGCGACCGGCTGGAGCAGGGACATGCGCGAGAGGATGGTGGCGCCGTCGTTGGTGATGATGATCTCGGACCTCCTGGTCCCCGGAGGAGATCATCTTGTCCATGCCGCGGGGGCTGAGCGAGGTGCGCACCGCGTCGGCGACTCCGCGCGAGGAGGCGATGTTGGCGTCGTGGACGTCGTCGCGGCGCTTGGTGTCGGTGTAGGTCTCGCCCTTGCGGGCCGACGCGCGGCGGCGATGGCGGCAGCGGCCATGGCGGCGGAGCCGAGGGGAGGAGGTGCTGGGAGCTCCTATTTGCCGCATTCTGCGGCAAATAGTCTCCTGTTCGCACAGGGCGCGCCCCGATTGGGCCGGCCATTCGGGTCAAACCGGCGCGTGGCCGGGCGCAAAAATCACGAAAAAGGAAATATATGCGTACGAGGATTCGATCCTGAGACATTCTGTTGAGGTCGGAACAACGCTGCTTGTCGAACTGTCTCGCTGGTTGTAAAATATATGTAGCGCGAAACAGTAAGACTAGAAGACAAGCACTGTAACTCAACATTACTAAAAGAATTTAAGGAACACATACATTTTCTTAAATTCCAATTTCTTTTTAAAACGAGAATATTTTTAATTACGATCAATTTTCGATAAACACAAAAAAGTTTTCCGAAAATATGAACAAGTTTCTGAATAGTGATTTTTTTTAAAAACATGAACATTTTTTAAATAACAAATTTTGAATTGTGAAAAAATAATTTGTAAACCAATATTTTTAAAAACATGAACTTTTTTAGAATTTTCGAACAAACTTTTGAAATGGGATTTTTTTTTAAAATAATGAACAAATTTTGAATTTTTAAAACAAATTTCGAAATGGAGAACAATTTTGAAAATTCGAAACAAATTTGAAATGCGAACAATTTTTTAATATGTGAACAAAAATTAAAAAATAAGAACATTTTTTGAAGTTTGTGATTTTTTTTCTGAAAACAGGAACATTTTTTGAAATCCATGTCATTATTTACAAATTTTGTAAAAAGATGAACAAAAATAAATCAAATTTTGTCGAAAAAAGAGGAACATTTTTTGAAAATTTGGAACATTTTTTTTAAACTAGGAACATTTATTGAATTTGTGAACAAATTTTGTAAAACGGGAGCATTTTTTGAATGTGTGAACAAAATCTGAAAACAGGAACATTTTTTGAAATTTTGGAACAAAAAATTTGAGATGAGGGACATTTTTTGAATTTGTGAACAAATTTTGTAAAACGGGATCATTTTTTGAATTTGTGAACAAAATCTGAAAAATAGGAACAGTTTATGAAATTCGGTAACAAAATTTGAAAATAAACTTAAAAAGAAAATAAGGAAAAAAAGAAAGAAATAGAAAAAAGAAAAGAAACATAAAGAAGAAAGAAACAGAAAAAAAAGAAAAAATGAAAAAGAAGAGAAATAGAAAAAAAGATAACAAAAAAGAAAAAGTAACTGAAAAATGAAAAACCGGTCCAGGAACCTTCTAGAAGGTTCCCAAAACCGAAAAAAACCAGTTGGGAACATCCATAGAAGGTTCCCAAAACTGGTATGGTTGGAACGGGCCGGCCCACCCCCACCAGCACTCGGTCGATACCCTATGCGGTAGACCAACTGTTTGCCGCAAAGAGCGGCAAATAGGGTTTTCCGGAGGTGCTGGCTCGCCTCGAGAGTGCGATCGCGGTTTCGGTATATATCGCGGGCCGAAACTTTTGGCCTAGTAGAAGCCGTGACCATGAATGCCTAGGGCATAGAATGATCCAACTGTCACCTTCATACTTCCACCTCTCCTCTGGCGATTACGCCAGAGCCCACGTAAAACCCTCGCTGGGGGCCGGATTCCTTCGGCCGCCGGGGAGATCAACCTATCTATGCCGCGCAGATCAGTTTGCATGGAGGAACCAACGCACCAGGAGACAGGGGGGAAGGAGGAAGGCGGGACGGCGGGGCTAGTATCGACGACGGCGGCGGTGGCGCAGATTGGATCGGGATGCAGGATGGGGGGCGGTGAAGATCGGGATGTAGATGGAATCAGGCGAGCGGGCGGAGTGAGAGGAAGCATAGCGGAGGTGGAGGTACACGAGGAGGAGATCGAGGACGTAGATGGGAATCTCCATGACTCTGATCTCGGTCTGGAGGACCAGCTGGCTGGGATGAAGCTCCATGGGAAGGAAGAAGAAGACTTAGATTTCTCGGCGGAGGTGGATGATCTGATTAAGGACGTTCACTGGTTGGCGTTGTTCCGTGTCCACACGACGAAGCCGTTCAGCCATGCGGCTCTACTGCAGCAGATGCGCAATGCGTGGGCGGCGGCGCAAGGGGTCACTTTCAACATCAAGGGACCAAACCTTTTCTTGGTCCAATGCCACTGTTTGGGGGACTGGAGAAAGATCATGGAAGGAGGGCCTTGGCTGTTCCGAAGGGCACCGGTGGTGATCGAAGAGTATGATGGGTTCTCAGACGTGAAGGAGTTTAAACTTGACAAGATTCCGGTGTGGACTAGGGTGAAGGGACTGCCAGATGGCCTCACTAGCAAGAGAGAACTGGCAGAAAGAGTGGCAGCAAAAGTGGGTGATCCCCCGTTCAATGTGATCATGAATGAGGGGAGGATTAACCTAGGGTTTATGTGGATGTCAACATCCCTCTGGTTTGCTTTGTCCACATCACGTTGAAGGGACGGAAGAAATATAGTGTATACTATGAGAAGCTCCCTGATTTTTGCTATGCTTGTGGTCTGATGGGACACCTTGCTGATGAATGCGGTGATGGAGATCATGATCCAAGTACCTTTGAATGGGGCGATTGGCTGTTATGGGAGCCAGAGATGCCTGCTGCTCAGCCCTTTGGGGGTGGAGGAAGAGGAGCGGGAGCACTACAAAAAAATACACTTCCGTGATGATACGTGTTTGTTATAGTAGGTCGCATTTTTTGTCATGCATGTACATCCATGACGATTTTATGACAGAATCAAGATAGTCATACCTGTGCTGTCGTAGAAGTGTTCCATGACATTACCAAAATTATTATCACGGAAGTGTCCACTTCCATGACGATAAATCACGCGTCACAGAAGTGCTTTCGTCAAGGGGGACCGACACGTGGCATCCATCATAACGGAACGCCGTTAAGCTATCGGGTCGGGTTTTGGATCCAATAACCCGTTAACAGCCCCGACCAATGGGGATTTTCCACGTGTAAAATCATCATTGGCTGGAGGAAACACGTGTCGGCTCACCATTGGGACAGATGTCATCCACTCATTGGACAGAAGGCGCCTATGATACGTCGACATGTGGCACGGCCCATCAGAGGCCTATTCCTGTGAAAAGGCCGGCCTGTTTGACTTGGTCAAAAGGTGGCGGGCCGGCCCATGTAAAGCCTGCTAACGGCCTGTTCGCATATAGCCCATTTACAGCCCTAGGCCCGTTACGCCCTATCCGAATTAGGCCTAGTAGCGTCATCTGGGCCACCCAATATGATTCCAGCCTGTTTTCACTTCTGGCCCATGTATGGCCCATGACGTCTTTCGGCTCATATAAGGCCCTATGTAACTCTTGGCCTATTAACGGCCCGTGGTGAAACTGGCCCGTAATGAACAGTGTATTACTTTACACCCATTAACGGCCTGTGGTGAAACTGGCCCGTAATGAATAGTGTATCACTTTATACCCATTAAGGGCCCGTTATTCTGTTGGGCCATTTCCAGCCCATGTTATCTTTCGGCCTACTCAGAGCCCATTTATTCTTGGGCTCATTTCCAGCATTCGTTTACTTACGGACCGTTACTGTTATTTTCTGCTTATGGGCCAAATTCAGCCCGTGGTTATAGTCGGCCCGTTTGTGGTCCGTTAACACGTTGAGCCGTTTTCATAGCATCATGAAATACATCCTATTAACGATGGCCCGTTATGGTCGGCCCATGAACGGACGATTCCAACTCTAGCCCGTTTACGGCCATAATGCGGCCTGTTATTGGCCCATATTTGGCCAATCGATCATACTGCCCGTATAAGGCCCATTGATGATACGACCCATAGAAGGCCCATTGTTTGTATGGCCCATAGAAGGCCCATTGTTTCTACGGCCCGTAGAAGGCCCACTGTTTCTACGGCCCGTAGGAGGCCCAGTGTCACTACAGTAAATATTAGCCCATGGTTATTGTGGCCTAGTTTTAAAAAATAGGTTATTGCAGCCACTAGCAAACCGCGGAAAAAGAACTGCAATGACTGCAAGCAAACAAATAAACAAGACTACAAGGAAATAAATAAGCAAGCAACTTACGCTAGGCTATCACGGCTATCACACATATTACATCCACTGGGCATCAAAGTTCGCCACCAGTGCAAATAAACGCACCGACAAAAGAATATACAAAAGTGAGAGCACTTCAGAAGGCACTAGGCCTGGCCAGGTCGGGCCCCCCAAACAGCTGAAGAAGCTGAGTAGACCATAGTTGTGTCAACGATAGATGCATCAACACTAGATTTAAGGCATGATGGTGCGCACGACAGTCCTCTGACATCTTCATTGCATCTTTGACTTCAAGTCGGAGCTGAGCTGAAGCAAGCCTTTCCGCTTTAAGTTGAGACTGAAGAAGTTGAACCGATTGAGGCAGCGACTGCACAGAGGTTGTCTCACACCTGCTGGTGAGTAGCTTCAACTCACTGTCTTCATCAAGACAGGACCTTGGGGTCATCTCGCTGTCCTCAAGATGGTTTGGCTCACTATCTTCCCTAAAGTTCTGCCTGGTGTAAGAGATACGACTCTGAAAGAGAAACAAGGAGACATGTAACAGGTTTCACGATTATATAAGCAAATAAATGGATCTGTTCTGCATAAGGAACATGTTTTTACAACTACAATTTGAAACTGGTAGTTGTTGCAAACATCCAATCAGATGTAAACAGCAAAACAAACAGCAGTGGAGGCAATGATGCCTATCCAATCTATACTAGAACAAAGTTTGAAGGCTTGAGAAGCATGAACTTACATTACATGTTAACACGGGCTGGACAAAGCCCTTCTCCATGTTGATGGATGGATAATTCAATAAATTCCCCAAAGAAAATTCTTTATAAGCGTTGCCATTATTCTACATTTTGCAAAGAGTAAATATAGATCAAATTAATATTGGAAGAAACAGAGGATAATGAAGCTCAGGTGCAGACTGATGATACATAATCAAATAGCAATTAATTAAGTACAACGTTACAAGGCAAAAGGGAGAGAGGTACTGACAAGAGCAATGCAGAGCCCATTATTGTTTTGAGATCGTATGATCCTTTGAGCAAGGAGATTCATCTGAAATTAGTTTTCCTACAAGAGAGAAGGTAAGGCACAAGCAGAAATTTAGGAGTTCAAATTTTGAATTGATATCATAGACAGTACCTGACGCTGGGCTCCCAATAGTTCTAATAGGGGTTTGGCCACTGGAGTAGGGGTAAAGTGTGGTACAGTTGGGCCTGTGTTTTCTGTGGCTGCTGATCTATCTGATTTAACAGGTACCACTACCTTTTCCAAATACCTAGTTTGTACTCCTTGAGGATCTGCACTCACCCTCTTCCTTTTGGACATCTATCACGAAAGAACAACATTTGACTAGAAAAACATAGTGTGACGACACATGGAATAGGTATAGAAAATGGATAGTTATGGCATATACTCATATATGATGCTTAAACTAAGCAGATGGTGTAACAAAGTAGAAGAAATGCAAGAGGTCAGATGCAAAATATGTGTGACCAATACAACTTTGCAAAGTTAGAGCAAGCACCTTGATGGGTGAATAAGATAGGCCATCCTCCACCATGCCAAGTTTGTTAACCAGTGGATCATTCCGCAATATTCCTCTCGTGCGCCCATTCTCATATTCATTTTGATAATGTTCAATATCTGACATGCATGAAAACATAAAAACAAGTGAGATTTTCTTTGTAATGCAGAAGTGATTCTAATCCAATACTGCCTCCCTGTAAACCCCTTTGTGCTATCTCTGCAATTCTTTTAAAAGATGCCATGCATGCTGTAATTTGTTGTGTGCATTAATATAATGTGGCCTACTCCTCAAAATATGAGAGCTCCAGAAGTGATGGCACTTCACAAATGATAGCTTCAACATATAGTAAAGAAGAACAAGTCGACCTGACCTGACAGATTCAAAATATACTAAGGGAGAACAACTCGACCTGACCAGTCGACCGCAAGAGAAGAGTATCATCTTAAAGAAGAGCAGAAGAGCAAGCAGATTGAAGATATTCCAAGTGTTTCAATACAATGTCGGTTGGCCACCCATGATGAACCAGAGCACACAGAGAAATACTATTCTTTCCGGTCTCTCCATATGTGGCTCACATGCATTTTAAAATTAAAGTAGGAACATTTAGCTAACCAATTAAACATCTCTTAGTTTTACTAATATCAGCAAAAATATCATATATGAATTTGTACAACTAAGCTTGTTTAGCTCGATGGGTGGAGCAGTGCTATTACGATATGAACCACGTAGGCTGATTGTGGTCATCATAAAATGGGGAAAACATAAGCATGATCAGTACAGTGTTGACCGTGGCAATGGGATGGCAGATCTGAAGCTGCAAACCGCGCAAAGGGCAGTTAGCAACCGATGTTTGCTTTGAAATAACAACTAAGATTTGGTATGGACAAGAAAGTACGGTCAACAATTGACAAAGAAATGCAATTATGCTGTCTCTCTATATGTCGTGACATGCATTTGGAAACTCAAGTGGGACCTTTAGCTAACCAATTAAATGTGTTGGTTAACTAATATCAGTATCATATCACAATCATATTTGAATAACTAAGCTTTCGAATTCTGAGTGTTGTGTTGTTTAGCTTGAAGGGTGGAGTAATGCTAGTACGACAGAAAGCACCTACGGAGATCATAGTAGAGTAGATAAAAGGGGAAAACCCTAAGCATCAAGAGAGAAATCAGGAAAGTGGAACTAGCTGGACCAGTGGGTGGCACACATGCTTTTCGAAACGAATATAGGAACATTAGGTGACCAATTAAACGTTCTCTGTTTTAGTGATATGAGCATCATATCAGATTCGTATTTCAACACGTAAGCTTTGGGTTGAGGTCTTGAGGAGCAGTGCTAGCACGACACGAAGCACCTATGATGATGGTAGTGAATATAAAGGGGGGGAAACCATAAGCTTTATGAGTATAGTGCCCGTGCCATGGTGGATCTGAAGGTGCAAACCAGACAAAGCTACTTCGCAACCAATGTTTGCTTTCAACTAGCCACTACGATTTGGTACGGACAAGAAAAGTAGAGTAAACAAATTACGATCTATTTTTCGGGTGAGATCAATAACTTAAGCACATATCGAAGAGTACCACCTCTCTTGCGACGCCGTGTAGGCCTATGCTGATACGTTGAGGGTGCTGCGGGTGCGATGGCTGTCGGCGGCAGGGAAGAAGACTTTAGACGGCAGACGGCCGGGTCGGGGGATATATCATGTTGCCGTGGACGAGGCGGTCGTAGGAGTGGCAACGACAAGGTGGACGACGGCGCCGATGAAGCGAGAGGAGGCGATGAAAGGATCCTGGTCCAACGTCGTGGATGAGAGACGTCCATCTCTTGCAGTGGACGACGGGGTAGGGGTAGCGGCTCCGACAAGGTGGAGGATGGGGTGGCAGACGGAGGAGGCTGGCCGCAGTGCGGAGGTTGTCGTGCCACCGACGGTGTATGCATGGGGAAATGGAGGGGGGGGGATCTCAAACTTTGGGACGCGCTTCTCTGAAATGGGGGAAAGTTACGAACTTATCCCTCATTTAAAATTCAGACATCGCGTCGGTTGGGGATATGACGGTAATCTCGCATCTCCCAAATATTTGCCGGTAACTATTTCGGGCGAGGAGAGGGTGTTTTGCCGCCCACGGTGTATGAACGGGGCTGACAGGTAGGGCGGTTGTGTCACGTCTGATGGAAGTTACACATCTGCCCCTATTCAAAATATTAGCCTACATCGATTTCGGACGAGGAGAGTTTGTTTTGCCGCCCACCATGTATGAATGGGGAAATGGAGGAAGAGACACATGTCTTTCAGACGAACTTGAATCAAATGTGTTTTGCCGCCCACGTTTGGCGCCCACCGTGTCTGAATGGGCTCAGAGGCCATCGTGTCACGTCTGATTGAAGTTACTAGTCTACCCCCATCGACATCATTGTAAATCCGGTCGATAAGGATGTCAAGTATCAGGGGTAGACAGTAATTTCCATCTCGCAAACACTTGCTTCGGGCAGCCCATGAATTATAGTGGGTGTTTAGCCGCTTCATTCAAAACTTGGGAGAATTAGCATTCACGTTTGCCCTGGGACCTGGCAAACTAAATTCAAATCCAGCTTGTATTCGATTACGAATATCCACAGATAATTATACGTTTTGTTATTTATTTCTTCAAAACCACAACAAAGATTTATTCCACCTTTATATATGATTATGATTTAGAAATACCGTGATCTTCGAATTCAGCAGGTTGGATACACTCTGATTCAAACCGTTATTTCATCCAATACAATATGCTCACACGAAAAACAGTTCACCTTATGTCAATCATACAAGTACTGAGGATTACCTAGCCTCAAAAATTCGGATCATTACAACACATGGACAACATGGAATTCCGGACAACATAGGGGGTCTTGCAACATAATCCATTCAGAGACATGACACAACATGCAAGTACAATAATCTAATGACAATTTCAACTAGTATCTATAGAAGAACCGTGATTACCTTGGGCTTCAGATAGCAGAAACAGCAGGACCTCCTCCGTCTTCAAATGCAACATCCTTACTTCCTCCAATTCTTGGGTTGCTTGCATAATGCATGCCGCTAATTCCGTAATTTCTAGCCTCAAGATAAAGATTACCTCATTCATGGCAGCCACACCATCTCTTTCTGCCTCTAGTAGAGCCTCAAGCACTATAATATCTGTGCTCAGACTGCTCTCCGGCGGTGTTGCCTCTGAACTGCTACCATCTGGTAACATGGATGGCGCACTGCTTCCACAAATAGATTCTGGGGTAGTACATTGTGTCCTAATGTGAACGACATCCTGAAAGGTTTCCGCTGGACATAAGTAAGAGATAGTTATCGTATGATCCAGGCAATAAGCTTACATGGTAAACGACGGACGAATTATTGCCGAGCATGGCAAACTATATTTAAATGGTTCGAAGCAGCATCAGCCGAAAAGAAATTAAAATGGTAAGATGAAAGTTGAAAGGGAGTGAGGGAGTCCTGGATTAGGTGGTGTCCGGATGGCCGGACTATGACCTTTGGCCGAACACCCGGACTATGAAGATACAAGATTGAAGACTCCGTCCCGTGTCCGGATGGGACTTTCCTTGGCGTGGAAGGCAAGCTTGGCGATACGATATGAAGATCTCCTCCCATTGTAACCGACTCTGTGTAACCCTAGCCCTCTCCCGTGTCTATATAAACTGGAGAGTTTTAGTCCGTAGGACGAACAACAATCATACCATAGGCTAGCTTCTAGGGTTTAGCATCTCTGATCTCGTGGTAGATCAACTCTTGTAATACTCATACCATCAATATTAATCAAGCAGGACTAGGGTTTTACCTCCACCGAGAGGGCCCGAACCTGGGTAAAAACATTGTGTCCCTTGTCTCCTGTTACCATCCGCCTAGACGCACAGTTCGGGACCCCCTACCCGAGATCCGCCGGTTTTGACAGCGACATTGGTGCTTTCATTGAGAGTTCCTCTGTGTCATCGCCTTTAGGCCCGATGGCTTCTTTGATCATCAACCACGACGCGGTCCAGGGTGAGACCTTTCTCCCCGGACAGATCTTCGTATTCGGTGGCTTCGCATTGCGGGCCAACTCGCTTGGCCATCTGGAGCAGATCGAAAGCTACGCCGCTGGCCATTAGGTCAGGTTTGGAAGCTTAAACTACACGGCTGACATTCGCGGGGACTTGATCTTCGACGGATTCGAGCCACGGCCGAGCGCGCCGCACTGTCTCGATGGGCATGATCTAGCTCTGCCGCCGGACAGCGCCCAGAGTGCCGCTCAGGAGTCCGCTCCGACCATTAGCTCGGAGCCGACTGCGCTAACCAGGGACGGACGGTTGGACGCCGCCCCAGGAGCCGCAATCTCTATGGTGATGAGCCGAATACCAGCCTAGTCCTTTGCAAGGCCCGTGACTCCAAGGTGTCGGACTCCGTTCCGGACTCCGAATCTTCCGCACCCCTTCCAATCGAACCCGATTGGGCTCCGATCATGGAGTTCACGACCGTAGACGTCTTTCAGCACTCGCCCTTTGGCGATATCCTGAACTCCCTAAAGTCTCTCTCTTTGTCAGGAGAGCCCTGGCCGGACTATGGTCAGCAGGGTTGGGATACGGACGACGAAGAAATTCGAAACCCACCCACCACCCACTTTGTAGCCACTTTCGACGATTTATCTGACATGCTCGACTTTGACTCCAAAGACATCGACGGTATGGATGCCGATGAAGGAGACGACCAAGAACCAGCACCTATAGGGAACTGGAAAGCCACCTCGTCATATGACATATACATGGTGGACACCCCCAAAGCAGGGGATGGCGAGGAAAAAACGGAGGATGATCCCTCCAAGAAGCAACCCAAGCGCCGACGTCAGCGGCGCCGCTCTAAATCCCGCCAAAGCAAGAACGGAGAATCCGACACCGAAGATAACAACACGCCGGACAGTGCCGAAGATAACCCCCTCCAGCAGGATTCAGTGTAGGAGGATGAAGGAGCCAGCCCTAATGAGAGAGCGGCCAACAGAGAGGTTGAGGACGACAACTAAATGCGTCCCTCCGAAGACGAGGCAAGCCTCAACGACGAATAATTCGTCGTGCCAGAGGATCCCGTCGAACAAGAGCGTTTCAAACGCAGGCTTATGGCCACGACACGCAGCCTCAAGAAAAAACAGCAGCAACTTAGAGCTGATCAAGACTTGCTAGCTGACAGATGGACCGAAGTCCTGGCGGCCGAAGAGTATAAACTCGAGCGCCCCTCCAAGAGCTACCCAAAGCGCAGGCTGCTACCCCAACTTGAGGAGGAAGCAACTAAACCTACATTACCAGCATATGATGCGCCCGATCGGCCACCCCGTGGCCGTGACAGAGAGGCCTTCAGGCCCTCGACCCAAGCCGCACCCCGGCACCGCTCAAAACATACCAGAGTACGGGGAGATGCAACAGAACTGCGAGACATACTGGAGGACAAGGCAAGGCAAACAAGATCAATCTACGGATCGCGTGGGCGCCCCACATCACGTGATGATAACCGTCACACCGGATATGATAAATACGGCCAGGACGAATACAACAGACTAAGCTCATCCGAGCTGCAGCGCGATATAGCCCAGTACAGGGGCGCCGCACACCCACTATGCTTCACAGACGAAGTAATGGATCATCAAATCCCTGAGGGTTTCAAGCCCATAAACATTGAATCATATGACGACACAACTGATCCCGTGGTATGGATCGAGGATTATCTCCTTCATATCCACATGGCCCGCGGTGATGATCTACACGCCATCAAATACCTCCCGCTCAAGCTTAAAGGACCAGCTCGACATTGGCTTAACAGCCTGCCAGCAGAGTCAATTAGTTGCTGGGAGGACCTGGAATTCGCATTCCTTGACAACTTCTAGGGCACTTACGTGCGACGACCAGACGCCGATGACCTAAGCCACATAATCCAGCAGCCAGAGGAATCGGCCAGGCAATTCTGGACACGGTTCCTAACCAAGAAAAATCAAATAGTCGACTGTCCGGATGCCGAGGCCCTTGCTACCTTCAGGCACAACATCGAGACGAATGGCTTGCCCGACACCTAGGACAGGAAAAGCCGAAATCTATGGCAGCCCTCACGACACTCATGACCCACTTCTGCGCGGGCGAAGACAGCTGGCTAGCTCGTAGCAATAACATAACCAAGAGCCCTGGTAATTCGGATACCAAGGACAACAATGGCAGGTCACGTCGCAACAAGCACAAGCGCCGCATTAACAGTGACAATACTGAGGATACGGCAGTCAACGCCGGATTCAGAGGCTCTAAACCCGGTCAGCGGAAGAAGCCATTCAAAATAAACCCTCCGGGCCCATCCAACTTAGACCGGATACTCGACCACTCGTGCCAGATACACGGCACCCCCGAACAACCAGCCAACCACACCAACATGGATTGTTGGCTGTTCAAGCAGGCAGGCAAGTTAAGTGCTGAAACCAGAGACAAGGGGCTGCGTAGCAATGACGAGGAGGAGCCCCGGCCGCCGAACAATAGAGGACAGAAGGGATTCCCCCCGCAAGTGCGGACGGTGAACATGATATACGCAACCCACATCCCCAAGAGGGAGCGGAAGCGTGCTCTCAAGGACGTCTATGCATTGGAGCCACTCGCCCCAAAGTTCAACCCATGGTCCTCCTGCCCGATCATATTTGATCGAAGGGACCACCCCACTAGCATCCGTCACGGCAGATTCGCCGCATTGGTCCTAGACCCAATCATTGACGGATTTCACCTCACCAGAGTCCTCATGGACGGCGGCAGCAGCCTGAACCTGCTTTATCAGGATACAGTGCGAAAAATGGGTATAGACCCCTCAAGGATCAAACCCACAAAGACAACCTTTAAAGATGTCATACCGGGTGTAGAAGCCAACTGTACAGGCTCAGTTACACTCAAAGTGGTTTTCGGATCCCCGGATAATTTCCGAAGCGAAGAGTTAATCTTCGACATAGTCCCATTCCGCAGTGGCTATCACACCCTGCTCGGACGAATCGCATTTGCAAAGTTCAATGCGGTGCCGCACTACGCATATCTCAAGCTCAAGATGCTAGGCCCTCGCGGAGTCATCACGGTAAATGGAAACACTGAACGCTCTCTCCAAACGGAGGAGCACACAGCGGCCCTAGCGGCGGAAGTACAGAGCAGCCTCTCAAGGCAGCTCTCCAATCCGGGTATTAAATGTCCGGACAACGTCAAGCGTGCCCGAAGCAACCTACAACAGAGCCGGCTGGCACAATCCGAGCAAGCATAACTGTGCGGCCCCAACCCCATCCCTCGTTAGATGGTGCTATCGGTACCACGCGTACATAATTATGCTTTGAAAATACCATGGGCATAAGGGGAGGGGCACAACTATGGCATGCCCAGAATGCGGCTCAACCGCACTTAGGGGCTCCCTATTCGGCCGTTTTCCTTTTTTTATATACTTTCAGGACCCAACTACTCAGAAGGCCTGTCCGGCAATACACTCGCCGAACACACGATGCAACAACCAGGGTGAGGACAAGTCGCGTCAAATATCCAGGTGGTCTCTATAACGAGCTTACTACCTGTTTTACTTAAAATCCCACAGGGACATGTCAAATAATCCCATCTCTTGCTTATCGCATTATTTGTATCGTTCTGCTTTCATAGCAGCAATTTTTTAATAATAAACAATACATAGCTTCTATCTATCATTGTATTCCTTTTTATATAATGTTCAGTCATGACAGTATGCAACCGTACACTTTGGTACGGACAATACACCAGGGGCTAAAGCACCCCATAACATGGTGTGAGAAGACCAAACACTCTTATGAGTGCGGCACCCTGAACTTATAGCACTATATGCATCGGCTCCGAATCATGTCTTTGGTCAATAGTTGGGTTTGCCCGGCTCCCATGTTTTGGTACCTTACATTCCGCAATGTTGGCCAAGGTAGCGCTGGGAGAACTACTGCGATTGTGCCCCAGTTGAGCTGGGTTAACACCTCAGTAGAGAAAGCTAAAACTGACCGTCATGATAGTGCGAGAGACCGGTCGTTGTTCGCGAGGTTTTTCGAGTCCTTAAAGACTTATGCCGCTTAGAGCGAGGAACCGGACTTATCCGGCCTAGGCATGGATAGCGCCCCGAACTCGGTCTTCCAAATACTAGGGGCTTCGCCGAAATTTAAAATTATAGAATTCTATGGCTAAGTGAGAGTGATAAAGCATTATAAGTACGATGGCCTGGTTCGTTGTGCTGAGCGCCTCCCTAGATGGACCCAAGAATGGGAACAAGAGCGCTCAGGTTTATCCCGAACACCCCAGCACTCGTGGTATGGGGGTCAAAGCCGACAACTTGCATCTCTCAGATTTGATAAATGGCCGCACAGAAGGTAATATTTTAAATTAACAAGCGTTGCTTAACGCATATGAACAAAGTTTTCAGCGTACAGGATAACAGATGCGAGCCTACTCAAAAATTATATCTTTGGAGCATTCGTCCGCTATATGGCGGGCACCCTTCAGGACGCCCTTATAATACATCTCGGGCGTGCGATACTCCTTGCCCGGCGGTGGCGCGTCCATCAAAAGCTTCTCAGCGTCCATCTTGCCCCAGTGCACTTTAGCACGGGCAAGGGCCCGACGGGCACCTTTGATACAGACGGAGCGCTTGGCGACCTCAATCCACGGACACACGTCCACCAGCCGCCGCACCAGACCGAAGTAGCTCCCAGGCATGGCTTCTCCAGGCCACAGCCGAGCTATGAGGCCCTTCATGGCCTGTTCGGCCACCTTGTGGAGCTCGACCAGCTGCTTCAGCTGGTCGCTCAGGGGCACCGGATGTTCGGCCTCAGCATACTGAGACCAGAACACTTTTTCCGTCGAGCTCCCCTCTTCGGCTCGGTAGTATACGGCGGCATCAGACACACTACGGGGCAGATCGGCGAATGCTCCTGGAGAGCTCCGGATTCGGGTAAGTAGCAGATAATTAACTTTTATATTCTTGCTTTGCATAAAGAATGCCTTACCCGCCGCTATTTTCTTCATCGCCTCGATCTCCTGGAGGGCCTTCTGGGCTTCGGCCTTAGCGTTTTTGGCACTCTCAAGAGCCAAGGCGAGCTCGGACTCTCGAGTCTTCGAGTCACGCTCCAGACTCTCGTGTTTTTCCATGAGAGCCTGGAGCTGTTGGCGCACCTCCGCCACCCGTGCCTCCTGCTTCTCTCGCTCGGTGCGCTCCAGGGCCGCACTATTTTCGGCCTAGGAGACCGCCTCCTTTAGGGTCGCCACCTCGGCCGTGGCCCCTGCAACATTTAAGTTGGTCCTGTCATTATTTGCAACCAAGTATTTCTATATACATTTACATGCGGTATTACATACCCTCCTTGTCCTCGAGCTGCTTCTTGGCACGGCCGAGCTCGTTCTCGGACCGCTCGTGGCTTCCCTTCAATGCATTAACCTCCGCAGTAAGTGCGGCAAAGGTCAGCAGCGCAGCCTGCATTCCCATATCGACATATTTTTATTAGACTCCTGCGTATATCTTTTTAGATCCTCAGCTCGACTTTTCTTTCTGAACGCCTAACCGAGCAGGGGCTACTGTCTATGCGGTAACATTTTTATATGTTTTGAACACATACCTCAAAGCCTGTTAACAGACTTGTATAGGCTTCTGTCAGCCCGCTCTTGGCGGACTGACCCTTTTAAATCACCGCACTCATAACAATGCGGTGTTGCTCGTTGATGGAGGCGCCGTTAAGCGCCTCTAGCAAATTGTCCGGCGCCTCCGGATGGACGGAGGTCGCCGGCGGCGTAGGCTTGCCCTTCTTATGAAGGCGCCGCCTGTCGGGTTCTGGAACCGCTGGTGGTTACAGAGCAGTGTCCGGCCCGGGGCCGGACTTAGACCCCTCCGGGGCTTTACCCCCTTTGGGCCTGGAATCCGGGAGGTTGCCCTGAGGTGCCTCCAGGACAACCTCCTCCTGGTTCGGTCCCCTTCGGGACCCGACCTTGGCGTCATCCGCAGGGAGAGGGGAGGAGGCCGTCGGAAGTGAAGCGCTGTTCACATCCGACGAATTCAGGGAGCCTGTCACGACCGGTTTTTCAATAAAATACTTATTGAGAAATCGATCTCTTGATTCCAGTATAGGAAGAGTTATCCTTACTAGTAGACAAATACTTGAATACAGAAGACCAGTAGCATCAAATATATTACAGGGTTGAGCTGAGGTTGCTCAACAATTTATTACAAACACGCCAATATTGTACATAAGGGCGGTTATGACAGACGGGTGTGGTGACATGTTACTAACTCGAGAGAAAAGTGGTGGTGGATAACTTGACTCCTAAACTGGCGGCTCATTGAGCGTCGAGGTGAGGCTCGATGAATTTATTTCTGGGGTAGCGGAAGCGGATATAATACAGTGACCAAATCCAGGATCGCACGGGACCGACTGGGACTCTTCTATGCGTCGGACTCACTATCGAACTCTTCATCCATGAGATCGCCTTCATCAACATCTGGCCAAATCAAGAAGCCAGGTGAGTATTTTGAAAGTACTCGCAAGACAATTCGAACAAAAGATATAACAAATGCATGAATGCGTCATGAGCAAAAATAATATTGCTCATTCAAACAATAAATAATTGCACGACATGATGAGTAAAAAGGAAGTCGGGTGATAGTCCTCCCGAAATCCCAACAAACAACTGAAGACTGATCGGGTGTCTGGAGCGACGCCTCAAAGGGTAAAAAAATAATTAATCATGCCGCAGTCGGGCGTCTAAGCGACACCACATAACGGGCTTAATTTGAAAAGTAAATGACAAGCGTGCCACAGTCGGACATCTGAGCGACATCACGGAAAGGGCTTAATCAAAGGTAAATAATAAGAGTGCCACAATCGGATGTCTGAGCGACATCACAGAAAGGGCTTATCTCGAAAGTAAATAACAAGCGTGCCACAGTCGGACGTCTGAGCGACATCACAGAAAGGGCTTATATCAAAAATAAATAACAAGTGTGCCACAGTCGGACGTCTGAGCGACATCGCAGAAGGGGCTTATATCAAAAGTAAATAACAAGTGTGCCACAGTCGGACGTCTGAGCGACATCACAGAAAGGGCTTATATCAAAAGTAAATATCAGGTTAGTCCATCCACAAGATTAAACTTTTAACCGGACTTAACACACATGTGGTTCACCGAAGTTATGTCACTGGGACTGACATTTGACAAGATAAGATGAACACGGTACTTGGACATGTACAAGATGATTCAAAGGATTTTTGACTCTGCAGAGTTTGTACTAATTGCCCATAGCCAACGAATTTCCGTAGTCACGAAGGACTAGTTCCGTTTATGGTATTTCAGTAGAAACACATCTAACCAGTACACACCCATTCCACCTCACGATGCCAGGAATCACCCTAGACAACGTCCAAGAGAAACTTTGAGACGGGGAGGTCACAACCTCAAATAGCATGGGATCAAATTTCTATACGCGCGTTCTAAGGGGTGCCCCCCTCTCGGTCCCAACCGGAAACACCCATGCCCCTTGACCGATGACAGGCTTTAATCCAGGTCCATGGAACCCTCATCACTGCCTCTCTATTTGGTGTGTACCAAGAAAGCGGTTTACAACTTA
Source organism: Triticum aestivum (assembly GCF_018294505.1). NCBI lineage: Eukaryota > Viridiplantae > Streptophyta > Magnoliopsida > Poales > Poaceae > Triticum > Triticum aestivum. Next base: position 674,114,764 of record NC_057810.1, read on the forward strand.
CTAAGCCATATTCCTTGCGGAAAACATGTGGTAGTACAGGAAGGAAAACGAGTGGGAACATGACTTGATTCACGTTGATACTGAAGTCAAAGGGTCTGGTATAAGACTGGCACGCTACAACACTCCCATCTTACCCATTCTCATGCCATCACATGGCCATGCAAACTTATATCCAACAACGTATGGATTTCCAAAACTCACTTGCCTCATCTTTGCATGAAATATAACATTTAACGAAATGCTCATAAACATGCCATGAAACTACTAAATGCAAACATGCAACAACCACCCATCATATCAAAAGTTCAAACATGCTTGCCTGGTTCGGAGCAGTCGGAGTCTAACTTGGCGAAGTTCGCGGCTCCGTCACCTCCTCCGGTATCTACGATATAAGAAAAATACGTACTTAACGTAAATACCACGAGAGCACAGAAAAGTGTTCCAAATATTTTTCAAATAAATATGACAAAAAACTAGACAGAAAAATAAAGATGACAGAAAAAGAATCAATCAAAAATCAGTTTATGTTTAAAAGTTATAAAGGTTTTAAAACCAGGGACTTATCTGTAATGAAACAGAAAGTTTCTAGGGGGTTAACTGATAAAACAGAAAACGATTCGAAAAAAGAGAAAACACTGACGAAGGGGTCCCACCCGTCAGGTTTAAATTTTCAATGGGGAGAAACAGGGCTCGTCGGCGCCCGAGAGCTGCGGTGGTCGCCAGCGGCGACCCACGACGAATTAGGATGATCGAAGAGTACCTACGTGCTCAGGGTGTCCTTCCGCGTCAGTGGATGGTGGTGGTGGTCGTCGGCGAGCACCACATCGACGGCGGTCCTTGCTCCGGCGTACGGCGGCTCGGGTGGAGTTGGATCTCGTCGAGGAGGGCTGCAGAGGTCAAATTGGAGTCGGGGTTAGATCACTGGGTTCCCGAGGAGGCTACTGACGAGGTTTGGGCGTCGGGGATGGCCTCACCGGAGTGATTCGAGCTGGTGGCCGAGGCGGATCGGGGCGGCCGGAGTTGGGGGAGGAGACCTCCTCGAGGTCCTCCTAGTGGCTTGGCGGGGTACTGGTGAGGTGCAGTGGTGGTGCGTGCTCGAGAACGAGCTCGGGACTCCTTTTTATAGGCAATCCTAGGCGGTGGCCGAGAACGGGGATCTCCGGCGATGGTTACGGCGGCGCAGTGCTTGGTCGGGGAGATTAGGCGGTTGATCATTGACGTGGAGGTCCACGGGCTCCGTTTAGCATCTAACCTTGGTTGGATCGGGTGTGCCGGCTGGTTTCGATAGAACGGGGCGGCGCGGGCCCGTCGGCGGCAGAGGGCGCGCCCTGTGCTTGCCGGGCCACGGCGACGGTGCTGCGGTGTGCGCTGGCATGCATGAAGCCACACGGAGGGCTAGGGAGCGTTGGGCGGTGCAGAACGGCGTAGCGAGCCAGTGCTGGCTCCGTTTGGCCGCCACGGGTGGCTCTGCCACCGCAGAAGCTACCGGCGTCGGCGATGCTCACCGCCACCGACACCTGCGTCCGTCCAAGCGGGCGTGCGGTGCTCTGGCCAGGGAGAAAGGGCTGTGCGCAACGCGCTAGTGTGCACGGGTGGTCGATGACAGGCCACTGACGAAAAACGACACTGAAGATACTCTGAACTCTGAATTTTATTGAAAGTGTACAGGAATAGTGCCTGCCAAGTGTTTGGCGAAAATATTTTGGCATGTGGGGAATTTTCCTTGAGCTTATTTTTGGTGGGGTGGCCTCTCATTGCATCTGGGGGCTGCCTGAATTTTGGTAGAATTTTTGGGGAAAGGAAAATATGAATTTCCTCAAAAATGATGAATCTGGTCCAAACTTGCAGAGGTTGAAACTTGAAAATTTTGAACAGAGAAAGAGTGGATCTTGATGGTTCTAGGTTGTGGGTGCTAAGGACTATCCAGAGGAGTTGGTTTGAGATCAAAACTCAAAGGGAATTAGGTACTTGCTTTGTAAATCACCTAGGCTTAAAATAAATGACATAATAGTTTTGGGAAATAAAATAAATGAAATAAAATCCAAAAATGGATTTAACTTGTTGGGACAGAATGTTTGGATTGCCCCAAAGTGGATGGAGGGGTTTTGGGAGGATTTACCACATGAGGCATGGTAAAACCAAGGATGGTTCAAAACAAAAGAGTAGCTCCAAAATCCTTAGGGTTTCTTTTTTTTTAAAGAAAGTAAATTCCAAGAAATGTTGTTGAGAATGGAAACTCAGAAGAAAGGTTTTTAATAATCAAATACCAGGGTTGCAGAGGATGCAACAAAAAAAACAAAGCCCTTGCCAAGGGAAAAAGTTTTTAAGAGAGAGAGGTTTTAGGAAGGATTTAAATTACCTTGTTCAAACCAAGCAAGGCTTTTGCTGAAAACAAAAACAAAGAATTTTTTTTGGAGTGTCACAGCACCTACCCCCATAGGAAAAATCTCGTCCCCGAGATTTCAGCTGATCCTCAAAGAGGTGTGGGTGCTCTGTCCGAAGGAAATCCTCTCTTTCCCAAGTTGCTTCATTTTTGGTATGATTGCTCCACTGAACTCTGAAAAACTTGATGGTTTTCTGTCGGGTCCTCCTTTCAGACTCCTGCAATATTTTTATTGGACATTCCCGGTAGGTGAGGTCTGGTTGCACGTCAATGTTTTCATGGGATACTTGCTTCTCTGGATTGCTCACGTACTTCCTCAACTGCGAGACGTGGAACACGTCGTGGACATCGGATAATTCTTCGGGTAAGTCTAGCTGGTAGGCTACCGTGCCCCTTCAAGCCACTATACATAATGGTCCGATGAATCTTGGTGCTAGCTTTCCCTTAACCTTGAATCGTTGCAGGCCCCTCATAGGAGATACTCGTAGGTACACAAACTCTCCGGGTTCGAAACTGATTCCCCGATGCTTTCGATCGTAATAACTCTTTTGTCGACTTTGAGCTGTCTTGAGTCGATCCCTAATCATCTTAACTTTTTCCTTAGCCTCCTTGAGCATATCTGGGCCGAAGATATGGCTGTCTCCGGTCTCTGACCAATTTAGTGGTGTACGACATCTTCGCCCGTACAGAGCTCCAAATGGTGCCATTTGTAGGCTGGCCTGGTAGCTGTTGTTTTATGCGAACTCTGCGTAAGGCAATCTTTCTTCCCAACTGTTCCCATAGGTGAGGACACATGCTCTCAGCATGTCTTCTAGAACTTGGTTTACGCGTTTTGTCTGTCCATCAGTCTAGGGGTGGTATGCGGTACTGAATGCTAGTTGAGTACCTAGTGCCTGTTGTAGGTGATACCAAAACCTAGAGATGAATTGTGTGCCTCTGTAAGATATTATAGTCTTTGGGACCCCATGCAGGCAGACGATACGGGCAAGATAAAGCCGGGCAAGCTTCTGAGTGGTGTGAGTTGACTTCACCGGGACAAAATGTGCCACTTTCATTAATCTGTCGGTGATGACCCATATGGCATCATTTCTGTGTCGTGACCGAGGTAGCCCAACAATAAAATCCATTCCAATCTCATTCCATTTCCACTCGGGTATCTTATTTGGCTGTAATAGTCCGGCTGGTTTCTGGTGCTCGGCCTTGATGTGTTGAGAAGAATCACAACATGCAATGAATGTGGCTATGTCCCTTTTCATACCGTGCCACCAAAAATTTTCCTGAAGGTCCTTGTACATTTTTGTTCCTCCAGGATGGATTGAATACGGAGCGGTGTGGCCTTCAGCTAGAATTTGCTGTTTGAGATCCTTGATATTTGGTACGCAAAGTCTTTCTCCGTACCACAATATTCCCTGCTCGTCTATGTTGAATTCCGAGGCCTTGCCCAAACTCACTTTCTTTTTTATGCCGTCAATGCTGGGGTGTCCATGTTGAGCCTCCTTAATCTTTTCTATCAGGGTAGGCTGTATTTCCAAACTCGACACACTGCCTTCGGTGACCATTATTAGGTTGAGTTTGGCAAATTCCTGCTGAAATTCTGGTCTCAAATTTGGTATGCTGTCGTTGCCCGAGCTGGGGTTCCGACTAAGGGCATCTGCCACTACATTTGCTTTTCCTGGATGATAGTGGATTCCAACATCATAATCCTTCACTAATTCCAACCAGCGTCGTTGCCGTAAATTGAGTTCCGGCTGTGTGAAAATATACTTAAGGCTCTTATGGTCTGTGTATATTTCACAATGATTTCCAAGTAGAAAGTGTCTCCATTCTTTGAGTGCATGGATGACTGCTGCCAACTCCAAGTCATGAGTAGGATAATTTTCTTCATGCTTGCGAAGTTGTCTGGAGACATACGCAACTACCTTGCCTTCTTGCATCAATACGCATCCGAGGCCCTTCCGGGATGCGTCACAATACACCTCAAAATTCTTGTGTATGTCTGGCACAATTAATACTGGTGCCGTTGTTAATTTCCTTTTTAGTTCTTGGAAGCTTTTCTCACAAGCTTCCGTCCATTCAAACTTCTTGTCTTTCTTGAGTAACTGCGTCATTGGCTTTGCTATGGTGGAGAATCCTTCAATAAATCTTCGGTAGTATCCTGCCATTCCCAAGAAACTTCGTACGTCCGTTACGCTGGCTGGTGGTTTCCAGCCAAGTATGGCCTTGACCTTTTCCGGGTCTACTGCAATACCTTCTTGGGTCAGTACGTGGCCCAGAAAACCCACCTGTCTTAGCCAAAATTCACATTTGCTGAACTTGGCGTACAGTTGATGTTTCCTGAGTTCTCCTAGTACAATTCTGAGATGTTCAGCGTGCTCTTCTGGTGTCTTGGAGTATATCAGAATATCATCGATGAATACCACAACAAACTTGTCCATAAACTTCATAAATACTTTGTTCATGAGGTGAACAAAATATGCGGGGGCGTTTGTTAGTCCAAACGGCATTACTGTGAACTCATACAGTCCATATCTGGAGGTGAAGGCTGTCTTGGGGATATCTTCCGTTCGCACTTTTAATTGATGGTATCCCGACCTTAAGTCAATTTTTGAGAAGACTTTGGCCTGAGCGAGCTGATCAAATAAATCATTTATTCGGGGCATTGGGTATTTGTTCTTGATTGTGACCATGTTAAGTGCTCGATAGTCTATACACAACCTCAGTGTCCCATCCTTTTTCTTGGCAAATAAAATTGGTGAACCCCAAGGTGAGGAACTGGCTCATATGTATCCTTTGTCCAATAATTCTTTTATTTGCTTCTTCAATTCTACCAACTCGGATGGTGCCATTCTGTATGGTTTCTTGTAAATGGGAGCGGTTCCTGGTGCTAGCTCAATGCTGAATTCTATCTCTCGGTCTGGTGGCATGCCCGGTAGTTCTTCGGGAAATATGTCTGGAAATTCACACACTACTGGAACCTTGCTTAACTCAGAAACGTCCACCTTGTTTAACCTCGGTTGCCGAGATATTTGTCTTTCTTTGGCTGAAACCTTTATTGTCTTCCCGTGATGGTGGGTGAGAATTACGGTCCGGTTGAAGCAGTCAATAAAACCTTTGTTGGTGGTTAACCAATCCATCCCTAGGATGACATCCAGTCCTTTATTTTCCAATACAATAAGGTTGGCGTAAAACTTCAATCCTTCAAATTCAATAACCACACCTTGGCAGTAACTCTGAGTCACTTGCTTAATCCCAGGGGACTTGATGATCATGGATTTTTCCAAGGGAAGCATCGAAAAATTATTTTGCAAAGCAAAATTCTTCGAAATGAATGAGTGAGAAGCTCCAGAATCAAACAAAACCGTGGCAGGTATTGTGTTGATAGGGAACGTACCGAGTACGATATCTGGGGCATTCTGAGCTTCCTATTTGGTCACGTGGTTCAGATGACCCTTCCTGTGGTTGTTATTGGGGTTGAAATTGTTCCGCTTGGGTGCTGAATTATTGCCACCGTTGTTCGGTTTTGGGGTCGAGTTCCTTGGCTTGGGGCACTGCTTGGCATAGTGCCCTTCTTCTCCACAAGCGTAGCAAGTAACGCCTGGGCGATATGTGAACTGCTTGTCCCTTGCATGGAAATTCTTGATTGGGCGTGAATTATTCGTCGTGGGTTTGTGTGTCCCACCCTTCTGAAAATCCGTCTTGCTTCGGGGGTTTCGAGCCTGAGCAGTCTGGTCCCTTTTGCGTTTGCGGAAATCCTCCAAGCGGCGTCGCTCATTTTCCAAGGTAATCGCCTTATCCACCAGTGTCTTGAAATCTGGGAAAGTGTGCACAACCAACTGGCATCTAAGCGCGGGTGCCAGGCCTTCCAAGAATTTTTCCATCTTCTTGCTTTCAGTCATACGTTCTTCGTTGGCGTAGCGAGACAGCAGAGTAAACTGGCTGTTGTATTCTGACACCGTCATGGTCCTTTGTTTGAGGTCATCAAATTCTCTCTTCTTGATCTTCATAACACTTTTAGGAATGTGTGCCCCACGAAAACCTTCTTTGAATTCCTCCCAGGTTATTTCATTTTCGTTGGGGTGCATGTGTAGGAAATTTTCCCACCATGATGCAGCTGCTCCAGTGAGATAGTGCGGTGCATATAGTACTTTCTCATGGTCTGAGCACTGTGCAATAATTAATTTTCTTTCCATGTCTCGAAGCCAGCCGTCGGCCTCAAGAGGTTTGTCAGTATGAGAAAATGTTGGGGGACGCGTCTTGTGTAGCTCAGACAAGTTGGATTGCTACTGATACTGTCCATGGTGATTTCCCATATTGATGGCTTGGTTCATCATTTCCTGATGTTGTTGCTGACTCTGTTCATAAAGGCGACATACTTGGGTAAATGCTGTTTCACTGTCCTGTTGACTTAACTGCCCCTGTATGAAATTGTTGTTTGGTGGTGTGCCATAATTTTCCTCTCGCGGAATTGGCATGGAGCGCGTCCAAGGATGAGACATCTTTCACTCTGGGGATATATTTTGTAAAACTCGTAAGAATAGAAATTGAGTCGCAATAGTCAAAAAATTCACAAATACGGAAATTTTAAAAGCTCCAGAATTTTTCAAGAAAAATAAACGATTGCGCACGGAGAAGGACTATTACATATCTTACATGCGAGCAGTAATTATACAATACATCACTCATGATATGCGTACATATTCCTGACATGTTATTTAGGCTAGTGCACTTCTCCAGACCCTACATGATGCGCAAACAAGCTACTTCTCACAACCTATGTACATATAAACAAATAGCACAAGTCGGTACATCGCATGGCGGCTAAGCGTACTCAGTCGGAGATGGTGAGGATCTCCCTTGGCCTGCCGAGGGTGAGGCGCAGTGAGGCGGGGGACTCAACTTCCTCCTCGCTAATAGGCTCCAGACGCGAAGCGTTGCGCTGAGCTAGTGGAGCGGGTGCCATAGGCGGAGTAACACGAATAGGAGTGGGCGCAATAGGTGGTGCAGAACGAACTGGAGTGGGTGCAGTGACTTGGTTGAACTCCTCGGTGGTAGGCAGGCGACGAGCAGTGGCGAGAATGGTAGGTGAATGGATGCCGAGGACGAGATGAAAGTCAGCGGTGGAGCGGTGTGCAGGAGCTCCCTCCTGTTGGCGGCACAGCCATGGACTGAGTCCATGCGGGCAGCTACAAGGTCGTCCACCATGCTGTCGAAGGCTGCCTCCAGAGCTCGGAGGTACTCGACAAGCATCTCAAAGGCCTCGTCTCGCTCTCCTCTGGGGCAAGCGAATGAGTAATGACAGGTGTATGGCACGTGGCATGGAAGGTAGCGGTAGCGACGAGTCTTCATTGAAGGAAGAACATCGCGGAGACGAGCTATCACCTCACGGGCAGCCATCTGCATAGCATGCCTCTCCATAGGCATGGCTCTCCCCAAGAACCGGAAGCGGCGTAACTCAACACACCCTCCCTTGAATTGCACCGCGGCCTGGTGCATGGTCATACTGTCATGGATCTTGTGTGGGTAGAGTGTGAAGACTGGGTGCACTGATGGCCCCATCGCGACCTGGACGATGAAGGAGAGGAGCTTGACGAACCCCTCAGGCACATTGGCGAACACCTGTGACTCATAGTCGTTGCCAGCCATCTACAAAAGTAGGCAAAAATTATGAATGGTCAGATCATAAATTTATGCTGACTGCTAGAAAATGACTACATTTGTAAAAATATGAATGAACTCTACTATGCTAATAACCGATTAGCGATCGCACCTAGTGGCTTCCTACAGTCAGCCTGGCTCTGGTACCAAGTTTGTCACGACCAATTTTTCAATAAAATACTTATTGAGAAATCGTTCTCTTGATTCCAGTATAGGAAGAGTTATCCTTACTGGTAGACAAATACTTGAATACAGAAGACCAGTAGCATCAAATATATTACAGGGTTGAGCTGAGGTTGCTCAACAATTAATTACAAACACGCCAATATTGTACATAAGGGCGGTTATGACACACGGGTGTGGTGACATGCTACTAACTCGAGAGAAAAGTGGTGAGGCTCGATGAATTTATTTCTGGGGTAGCGGAAGCGGATATAATACAGTGACCAAATCCAGGATCGCACGGGACTGACCGGGACTCCGCTAGGCGTTGGACTCGCTATCGAACTCTTCATCCATGAGATCGCCTTCATCAACATCTGGCCAAATCAACAAGCCAGCTGAGTACTTTGAAAGTACTCGCAAGACAGTTTGGACAAAAGATATAACAAATGCATGCATGAATGCGTTATGAGCAAAAATAATAATGCTCATTCGAATAATAAATAATTGCACGACATGATGAGTAAAAAGGAAGTCAGGTGGTAGTCCTCCCGAAATCCAAACAAACAACTGAAGACCGATCGGGTGTCTGGAGCGACGCATCGAAGGGTAAACAAATAATTAATCATGCCGCAGCCGGGCGTCTAAGCGACACCACATAAAGTGCTTAATTTGAAAAGTAAATGACAAGCGTGCCACAGTTGGACGTCTGAGTGACATCACGGAAAGGGCTTAATCAAAGGTAAATAATAAGAGTCCACAATCGGACGTCTGAGCGACATCACAGAAAGGGCTTATCTCGAAAGTAAATAACAAGCGTGCCACAGTCGGACGTCTGAGCGACATCGCAGAAAGGGCTTATATCAAAAATAAATAACAAGTGTGCCACAGTCGGACGTCTGAGCGACATCGCAGAAGGGGCTTATATCAAAAGTAAATAACAAGTGTGCCACAGTCGGACGTCTGAGCGACATCGCAGAAAGGGCTTATATCAACAATAAATAACAAGTGTGCCACAGTCGGATGTCTGAGCGACATCGCAGAAGGGGCTTATATCAAAACTAAATAACAAGTGTGCCACACTCGGACGTCTGAGCAACATCACAAAAAGGGCTTATATCAAAAGTAAATATCACGTTAGTCCATCCACAAGATTAAACTTTTAACCGGACTTAACACACATGTGGTTCACCGGAGTTATGTCACTGGGACTGACATTTGACAAGATAAGATGAACACAATACTTGGACATGTACAATATCATTCAAAGGATTTTTGACTCTGCAGAGTTTGTACTAATTGCCCACAGTCAACGGATTTCCGTAGTCACGAAGGACTAGTTCCGTTTACGGTATTTCAGTAGAAACATATCTAACCAGTACACACCCATTCCACCTCACGATGCCAGGAATCACCCTAGAAAACGTCCAAGAAAAACTTTGAGACGGGGAGGTCACAGCCTCGAATAGCATGGGATCAAATTTCTATACGCGCGCTCTAAGGGGTGCCCCCCTCTCGGTCCCAACTGGAAACACCCATGCCCCTTGAGCAGATGACGGGCTTTAATCCAGGGCCATGGAACCCTCATCACTGCCTCTCTATTTGGTGTGTACCAGGAAAGCGGCTTACAACTTACTAAGCCATATTCCTTGCGGAAAACATGTGGTAGTACAGGAAGGAAAATGAATGGGAACGTGACTTGATTCACGTTGATACTGAAGTCAAATGGTCTGGCATAAGACTGGCATGCTACAACACTGCCATCTTACCCATTCTCATGCCATCACATGGCCATGCAAACTTATATCCAACAACGTATGGATTTCCGAAACTCACTTGCCTCATCTTTGCATGAAATATAACATTTAACGAAATGCTCATAAACATGCCATGAAACTACTAAATGCAAACATGCAACAACCACTCATCATATCAAAAGTTCAAACATGCTTGCCTGGTTCGGAGTAGTCGGAGTCTAACTTGGCGAAGTTCGCGGCTCCGTCACCTCCTCCGGTATCTACGGTATAAGAAAAATACGTACTTAACGTAAATACCGCGAGTGCACAGAAAAGTGTTCCAAATATTTTTCAAATAAATATGACAAAAAACTAGACAGAAAAATAAAGATGACAGAAAAAGAATCAATCAAAAATCAGTTTCTGTTTAAAAGTTATAAAGGTTTTAAAACCAGGGACTTATCTGTAATGAAACAGAAAGTTTCTAGGGGGTCAACTGATAAAACAGAAAACGATTCGAAAAAAGAGAAAACACTGACGAGGGGGTCCCACCCGTCAGGTTTAAATTTTCAAAGGGGAGAAACAGGGCTCGTCGGCGCCCGAGAGCTGCGGTGGTCGCCGGCGGCGATCCACGGCGAGTTAGGATGATCGGAGAGTACCTACGTGCTCAGGGTGTCCTTCCGCGTCGGTGGGTGGTGGTGGTGGTCGTCGGCGAGCACCACGTCGACGGCGGTCCTTGCTCCGGCGGACGGCGGCTCGGGTGGAGTTGGATCTCGTCGGGGAGGGCTGCGGAGGTCAAATTGGAGCCGGGGTTAGATCACTGGGTTCCCGAGGAGGCTACTGACGAGGTTTGCGCATCGGGGATGGCCTCACCGGAGTGATTCGAGCTGGTGGCCGAGGCGGATCGGGGCGGTCGGAGTTGGGGGAGTAGACCTCCTCGAGGTCCTCCTAGTGGCTTGGCGGGGTACTGGTGAGGTGGAGTGGTGGTGCGTGCTCGAGAACGAGCTCGGGACTCCTTTTTAAGGTGATCCGAGGCGGTGGCCGAGAATGGGGATCTCCGGCGATGGTTATAGCGGCGCAGTGCTTGGTCGGGGAGATTAGGCGGTTGGTCATTGACGTGGAGGTCCATGGGCTCCGTTTAGTATCTAACCTTGGCTAGATCGGGCGTGCTGGCTGGTTTCGGCAAAACGGGGCGGCGTGGGCCCGTCGGTGGCAGAGGGCGCGCCCTGTGCTTGCCGGGCCACGGCGTCGGTGCTACGGTGTGCGCTGGCATGCATGAAGCCACGCGGAGGGCTAGGGAGCATTGGGCGGTGCAGAACGGCGTAGCGAGCCAGTGCTGGCTCCGTTTGGCCGCCACGGGTGGCTCTGCCACCGCAGAAGCTGCCGCCGTCGGTGATGCTCGCCGCCACCGACACCTGCGTCCGTCCAAGCGGGCGTGTGGTGCTCTGGCCGGGGAGAAAGGGCTGTGCGCAACGCACCAGTGTGCACGGCTGGTCGATGACAGGTCACTGACGAAAAACGACACTGAAGATACTCTGAACTCTGAATTTTACTGAAAGTGTACAGGAACAGTGCCGGCCAAGTGTTCGACGAAATGATTTTGGCATGTTGGGAATTTTCCTTGAACTGGTTTTTGTTGGGGTGGCCTCTCATTGCATCTGGGGGCTGCCTGAATTTTGGTAGAATTTTTGGGGAAGGAAAATATGAATTTCACCAAAATGATGAAATCTGGTCCAAACTTGCAGAGGTTGAAACTTGAAAATTTTGAAAAGAGGAAGAGTGGATCTTGATGGTTCTAGGTTGTGGGTGCTAAGGACTATCCAGAGGAGTTGGTTTGAGATCAAAACTCAAAGGGAATTAGGCACTTGCTTTGCAAATCACCTAGGCTTAAAATAAATGACAGAATTGTTTTGGGGAGAAAAATAAATGGAATAAAATCCAAAAATGGATTTAACTTGTTGGGACAGAATGTTTGGATTGCCCCAAAGTGGAGGGAGGGGTTTTGGGAGGATTTACCACATGAGGCATGGTAAAACCAAGGATGGTTCAAAACAAAAGAGTAGCTCCAAAATCTTAGGGTTTCTTTTTTAAAAGAAAGTAAATTCCAAGAAATGTTTTTGAGAATGGAAACTCAGAAGAAAGGTTTTTAATAACCAAATACCAGGGTTGCAGAGGATGCAAAAATCAAAGCCCTTGCCAAGGGAAAAAGTTTTTGAGAGAGAGAGTTTTAGGAAGGATTTAAATGACCTTTTTCAAACCAAGCAAGGTTTTTGCTGAAAACAAAAACAAAATTTTTTTGGAGTGTCACAACACCTACCCCCTTAGGAAAAATCTCGTCCCCGAGATTTCAGCTGATCCTCAAACAGGTGTGGGTGCTCTGTCCGAAGAAAATCCTCTCTTTCCCAAGTTGCTTCATTTTTGGTATGATTGCTCCACTGAACTCTGAAAAACTTGATGGTTTTCTGTCGGGTCCTCCTTTCAGACTCCTCTAATATTTTTATTGGATGCTCCCGGTAGGTGAGGTCTGGTTGCACGTCAATGTTTTCATGGGATACTTGCTTCTCTGGATTGCTCACGTACTTCCTCAACTGCGAGACGTGGAACACGTCGTGGACATCGGATAATTCTTCGGGTAAGTCTAGCTGGTAGGCTACCGTGCCTCTTCGGGCCACTATACAGAATGGTCCGATGAATCTTGGTGCTAGCTTTCCCTTAACCTTGAATCGTTGCAGGCCCCTCATAGGAGATACTCGTAGGTACACAAACTCTCCGGGTTCGAAACTGATTCCCCGATGCTTTCTATCGTAATAACTCTTTTGTCGACTTTGAGCTGTCTTGAGTCGATCCCTAATCATCTTAACTTTTTCCTCAGCCTCCTTGAGCATATCTGGGCCGAAGATATGGCTGTCTCCGGTTTCTGACCAATTTAGCGGTGTACGACATCTTCGCCCGTACAGAGCTTCAAATGGTGCCATTTGTAGGCTGGCCTGGTAGCTGTTGTTGTATGCGAACTCTGCGTATGGCAAGCTTTCTTCCCAACTGGTCCCATAGGTGAGGACACATGCTCTCAGCATGTCTTCTAGAATTTGGTTTACGCGTTCTGTCTGTCCATCAGTCTGGGGGTGGTATGCGGTACTGAATGCTAGTTGAGTACCTAGTGCCTGTTGTAGGTGATCCCAAAACCTAGAGACGAATTGTGTGCCTCTGTCAGATATTATAGTCTTTGGGACCCATGCAGGCAGACGATACGGGCAAGATAAAGCCGGGCAAGCTTCTGAGTGGTGTGAGTTGACTTCACCGGGATAAAATGTGCCACCTTAGTTAATCTGTCGGTGATGACCCATATGGCATCATTTCCGTGTCGTGACCGAGGTAGCCCAACAATAAAATCCATTCCAATCTCGTCCCATTTCCACTCGGGTATCTTGTTTGGCTGTAATAGTCTGGCTGGTTTCTGATGCTCGGCCTTGATGCGTTGACAAGAATCACAACATGCAATGAATGTGGCTATGTCCCTTTTCATACCGTGCCACCAAAAAATTTCCTGAAGGCCCTTGTACATTTTTGTTCCTCCAGGATGGATTGAATACGGAGCGGTGTGGCTTTCAGCTAGAATCTGCTGTTTGAGGTCCTTGATATTTGGTACGCAAAGTCTTTCTCCGTACCACAATATTCCATGCTCGTCTATGTTGAATTTTGAGGCCTTGCCCAAACTCACTTTCTTTTTTATGCCATCAATGTTGGGGTGTCCATGCTGAGCCTCCTTAATCTTTTCCATCAGGGTAGGCTGTATTTCCAAATTCAACACACTGCCTTCGGTGACCATTATTAGGTTGAGTTTGGCAAATTCCTGCTGAAATTCTGGTCTCAAATTTGGTATACTGTTGTTGCCCGAGCTGGGGTTCCGACTAAGGGCATCTGCCACTACATTTGCTTTTCCTAGATGATAGTGGATTCCAACATCATAATCCTTCACTAATTCCAACCAGCGTCGTTGCCGTAAATTGAGTTCCGGCTGTGTGAAAATATACTTAAGGCTCTTATGATCTGTGTATATTTCACAACGATTTCCAAGTAGAAAGTGTCTCCACTCTTTGAGTGCATGGATGACTGCTGCCAACTCCAGGTCATGAGTAGGATAATTTTCTTCATGCTTGCGGAGTTGTCTGGAGACATACGCAACTACCTTGCCTTCTTGCATCAATACGCATCCGAGGCCCTTCCGGGATGCGTCACAATACACCTCAAAATTCTTGTGTATGTCTGGCACAATTAATACTGGTGCCGTTGTTAATTTCCTTTTTAGTTCTTGGAAGCTTTTCTCACAAGCTTCCGTCCATTCAAACTTCTTGTCTTTCTTGAGTAACTGCGTCATTGGCTTTGCTATGGTGGAGAATCCTTCAATAAATCTTCGGTAGTATCCTGCCATTCCCAAGAAACTTCGTACGTCCGTTACGCTGGCTGGTGGTTTCCAGCCAAGTACGGCCTTGACCTTTTCCGGGTCTACTGCAATACCTTCTTGGGTCAGTACGTGGCCCAGAAAACCCACCTGTCTTAGCCAAAATTCACATTTGCTGAACTTGGCGTACAGTTGATGTTTCCTGAGTTCTCCTAGTACAATTCTGAGATGTTCAGCGTGCTCTTCTGGTGTCTTGGAGTATATCAGAATATCATCGATGAATACCACAACAAACTTGTCCATAAACTTCATAAATACTTTGTTCATGAGGTGAACAAAATATGCGGGGGCGTTTGTTAGTCCAAACGGCATTACTGTGAACTCATACAGTCCATATCTGGAGGTGAAGGCTGTCTTGGGGATATCTTCTGTTCGCACTTTTAATTGATGGTATCCCGACCTTAAGTCAATTTTTGAGAAGACTTTGGCCTGAGCGAGCTGATCAAATAAATCATTTATTCGTGGCATTGGGTATTTGTTGTTGATTGTGACCATGTTAAGTGCTCGATAGTCTATACACAATCTCAGTGTCCCATCCTTTTTCTTGGCAAATAAAATTGGAGAACCCCAAGGTGAGGAACTGGCTCGTATGTATCCTTTGTCCAACAATTCTTTTATTTGCTTCTTCAATTCTACCAACTCGGATGGTGCCATTCTGTATGGTTTCTTGTAAATGGGAGCGGTTCCGGGTGCTAGCTCAATGCTGAATTCTATCTCTCGGTCTGGTGGCATGCCTGGTAGTTCTTCGGGAAATACGTCTGGAAATTCACACACTACTAGAACCTTGCTTAACTCAGAAACGTCCACCTTGTTTAACCTCGGTTGCCGAGATATTTGTCTTTCTTTGGCTGAAACCTTTATTGTCTTCCCGTGATGGTGGGTGAGAATTACGGTCCGGTTGAAGCAGTCAATAAAACCTTTGTTGGTGGTTAACCAATCCATCCCTAGGATGACATCCAGTCCTTTATTTTCCAATACAATAAGGTTGGCGTAAAACTTCAATCCTTCAAATTCAATAACCACACCTTGGCAGTAACTCTGAGTCACTTGCTTAATCCCAGGGGACTTGATGATCATGGATTTTTCCAAGGGAAGCATCGAAAAATTATTTTGCAAAGCAAAACTCTTCGAAATGAATGAGTGAGAAGCTCCAGAATCAAACAAAACCATGGCAGGTATTGTGTTGATAGGGAACGTACCGAGTACGATATCTGGGGCGTTCTTTGCTTCCTCTTTGGTCATGTGGCCCTTCCTGTGGTTGTTATTGGGGTTGAAATTGTTCCGCTTGGGCGCTGAATTATTGCCACCGTTGTTCGGCTTTGGGGTTGAGTTCCTTGGCTTGGGGCACTGCTTGGCATAGTGCCCTTCTTCTCCACAAGCGTAGCAAGTAACGCCTGAGCGATATGTGAACTCCTTGTCCCTTGCATGGAAATTCTTGATTGGGCGTGAATTATTCGTCGTGGGTTTGTGTGTCCCACCCTTCTGAAAATCCGTCTTGGTTCGGTGGTTTCGAGCCTGAGTAGTCTGGTCCCTTTTGCGTTTGCGGAAATCCTCCAAACTGCGTCGCTCATTTTCCAAGGTAATCGCCTTATCCACCAGTGTCTTGAAATCTGGGAAAGTGTGCACAACCAACTGGCATCTAAGCGCGGGTGCCAGGCCTTCCAAGAATTTTTCCATCTTCTTGCTTTCAGTCATACGCTCTTCGTTGGCGTAGCGAGACAGCAGAGTAAACTGGCTGTTGTATTCTGACACCGTCATGGTCCTTTGTTTGAGGTCATCAAATTCTCTCTTCTTGATCTTCATAACACTTTTAGGAATGTGTGCCCCACGAAAACCTTCTTTGAATTCCTCCCAGGTTATTTCATTTTCGTTGGGGTGCATGTGTAGGAAATTTTCCCACCATGATGCAGCTGCTCCAGTGAGATAGTGCGGTGCATATAGTACTTTCTCACGGTCTGAACACTGTGCAATAACTAATTTTCTTTCCATGTCTCGAAGCCAGTCGTCGGCCTCAAGAGGTTTGTCAGTATGAGAAAATGTTTGAGGACGCGACTTCTATAGCTCAGACAACTTGGATTGCTGCTGATACTGTCCACGGTGATTTCCCATATTGATGACTTGGTTCATCATTTCCTGATGTTGTTGCTGACTCTGTTCATATAGACGACATACTTGGGTAAATGCTGTTTCACTGTCCTGTTGACTTGACTGCCCCTGTGTGAAATTGTTGTTTGGTGGTGTGCCATAATTTTCCTCTGGCTGATTTGGCATGGAGCGTGTCCAAGGACGAGACATCTTTGACTCTGGGGATATATTTTATAAATCTCGTAAGAAAAGAAATTGAGTCGCAACAGCCAATAAATTCACAATTACGGAAATCTTTAAAAGCTCCAGAATTTTTTTAAAGAAAATTAAACGATTGCGCATGGAGAAGGACTATTACATATCTTACATGCGAGCAGTAATTATACAATACATCACTCAGGATATGCGTACATATTCCTGACATGTTATTTAGTCTAGTGCACTTCTCCAGACCCTACATGATGCGCAAACAAGCTACTTCTCACAACCTATGTACATATAAACATATAGCACAAGTCGGTACATCGCATGGCGGCTAAGCGTACTCAGTTGGAGATGGTGAGGATCTCCCTTGGCCTGCCGAGGGTGAGGCGCAGTGAGGCGGGGGACTCAACTTCCTCCTCGCTAATAGGCTCCAGACGTGAAGCGCTGCGCTGAGCTGGTGGAGCGGGTGCCATAGGCGGAGTAACACGAATAGGAGTGGGCGCAATAGGTGGTGCAGAACGAACTGGAGTGGGTGCAATGACTTGGTTGAACTCCTCGGTGCTAGGTAGGCGACGAGCAGTGGCGAGAATGGTAGGTGAATGGGATGCCGAGGACGAGATGAAAGTCAGCGGTGGAGCGGTGTGCAGGAGCTCCCTCCTGTTGGCGGCACAGCCATGGACTGAGTCCATGCTGGCAGCTACAAGGTCGTCCACCATGCTGTCGAAGGCTGCCTCCAGAGCTCGGAGGTACTCGACAAGCATCTCAAAGGCCTCATCTCGCTCTCCTCTGGGGCAAGCGAATGAGTAATGGCAGGTGTATGGCACGTGGCATGGAAGGTAGCGGTAGCGACGAGTCTTCATTGAAGGAAGAACATCCCGGAGACGAGCTATCGCCTCACGGGCAGCCATCTGCATAGCATGCCTCTCCGTAGGCATGGCTCTCCCCAAGAACCGGAAGCGGCGTAACTCAACACGCCCTCCCTTGAATTGCACCGCGGCCTGGTGCATGGTCAGACTGTCGTTGATCTTGTGTGGGTAGAGTGTGAAGACTAGGCGCACTGATGGCCCCATCGTGACCTGGACGATGAAGGAGAGGAGCTTGACGAACCCCTCAGGCACGTTGGCGAACACCTGTGACTCACAGTCGTTGCCAGCCATCTACAAAAGTAGGCAAAATTCTGAATGGTCAGATCATAAATTTATGCTGACTGTCAGAAAATGACTACATTTGTAAAAATATGAATAAACTCTACTATGCTAATAACCGATTAGCGATCGCACCTAGTGGCTTCCTACAGTCAGCCTGGCTCTGGTACCAAGTTTGTCACGACCGGTTTTTCAATAAAATACTTATTGAGAAATCGATCTCTTGATCCCAGTATAGGAAGAGTTATCCTTACTGGTAGACAAATACTTGAATACAGAAGACCAGTAGCATCAAATATATTACAGGGTTGAGCTCAACAATTTATTACAAACACGCAATATTGTACATAAGCGGTTATGACACAGGGTGTGGTGACATGCTACTAGCTCGAGATAAAAGTGGTGGTGGATAACTTGACTCCTAAACTGGCAGCTCATCGAGCGTCGAGGTGAGGCTCGATGAATTTATTTCTGGGGTAGCGGAAGCGATATAATAGTGACCAAATCCAGGATCGCACGGGACTGACTGGGACTCCTCTAGGCGTCGGACTCGCTATCGAACTCTTCATCCATGAGATCGCCTTCATCAACATCTGGCCAAATCAGCAAGCCAGGTGAGTACTTTGAAAGTACTCGCAAGACAGTTCGGACAAAAGATATAACAAATGCATGCATGAATGCGTCATGAGCAAAAATGATAATGCTCATTCAAATAATAAATATTTGCATGATATGATAAGTAAAAAGGAAGTCGGGCGGTAGTCCTCCCGAAATCCAAACAACTGAAGACCGATCGGGTGTCTGGAGCGACGCCTCAAAAGGTAAACAAATAAATAATCAAGCCGCAGTCGGGCGTCTAGGCGACACCACATAAAGGGCTTTATTTGAAAAGTAAATGACAAGCATGCCATAATCGGACGTCTGAGCGACATCACAGAAAGGGCTTAATCAAATGTAAATAACAATTGTGCCACAGTCGGACGTCTGAGCGACATCACAGAAAGGGCTTATATCAAAAATAATTAACAAGTGTGCCACAGTCGGACGTCTGAGCGACATCACAGAAAGGGCTTATATCAAATGTAAATAACTGCCACAATCGGACGTCTGAGCGACATCGCAGAAAGGGCTTATATAAAAAGTAAATAACAAGTGTGCCACAGTCGGACGTCTGAGCGACATCACAAAAAGGGCTTATATGGAAAATAAATAACAAGTGTGGCACAGTCGGACGTCTGAGCGACATCACAGAAAGGGCTTAATCAAAAGTAAATAACAGGTTAGTCCATCCACAAGAATAAACTTTTAACCGGACTTAACACTCATGTGGTTCACCGGAGTTTTGTCACTGAGACTGACATTTGATAAGATAAGATGAACACAGTACTTGGACAATGTACAAGATGATTCAAAGGATTTTTGACTCTGCAGAGTTTGTACTAATTGCCCACAGCCAACGGATTTCCGTAGTCACGAAGGACTAGTTCCGTTTACGGTATTTCGGTAGAAACACATCTAACCAGTACACACCCATTCCACCTCACGATGCCAGGGATCACCCTAGACAACGTCCAAGAAAAACTTTGAGACGGGGAGGTCACAACCTCGAATAGCATGGGATCAAATTTCTATACGCGCGCTCTAAGGGGTGCCCCCCTCTCGGTCCCAACCGGAAACACCCATGCCCCCTGACCGGATGACGGGCTTTAATCCAGGGCCATGGAACCCTCATCACGGCCTCTCTACTTGGTGTGTACCAGGAAAGCGGTTTGCAACTTACTAAGCCATATTCCTTGCGGAAAACATGTGGTAGTACAGGAAGGAAAACGAATGGGAACGTGACTTGATTCACGTTGATACTGGAGTCAAATGGTCTGGCATAAGACTGGCATGCTACAACACTGCCATCTTACCCATTCTCATGCCATCACATGGCCATGCAAACTTATATCCAACAACATATGGATTTCCGAAACTCACTTGCCTCATCTTTGCATGAAATATAACATTTAACGAAATGCTCATAAACATGCCATGAAACTACTAAATGCAAACATGCAACAACCACTCATCATATCAAAAGTTCAAACATGCTTGCCTGGTTCGGAGTAGTCGGAGTCTAACTTGGCGAAGTTCGCGGCTCCGTCACCTCCTCCGGTATCTACGGTATAAGAAAAATACGTACTTAACATAAATACCGCGAGTGCACAGAAAAGTGTTCCAAATATTTTTTCAAATAAAAATGACAAAAAAAACTAGACAGAAAAATAAAGATGACAGAAAAAGAATCAATCAAAAATCAGTTTCTGTTTAAAAGTTATAAAGGTTTTAAATCTAGGGACCTCTTTGTAATGAAACAAAAACTTCCCAGGGGGTCAACTGATAAAACAGAAAACGATTCGGAAAAAAGAGAAAACACTGACGAGGGGGTCCCACCCGTCAGGTTTAAATTTTCAAAGGGGAGAAACAGGGCTCGTCGGCGCCCGAGAGCTGTGGTGGTCGCCGGCGGCGATCCACGGCGAGTTAGGATGATCGGAGAGTACCTACGTGCTCAGGGTGTCCTTCCGCGTCGGTGGGTGGTGGTGGTGGTCGTCGGCGAGCACCACGTCGACGGCGGTCCTTGCTCCGGCGGACGGCGGCTCCGGTGGAGTTGGATCTCATCGGGGAGGGCTGCGGAGGTCAAATTGAAGCTTGGGTTAGCTCACTGGGTGCTCGAGGTGGCTACTGACGAGGTTTGGGCGTCGGGGATGGCCTCACCGGAGTGGATCGAGCTGGTGGCCGAGGCGGATCGGGGCGGCGGAGTTGGGGGAGGAGACCTCCTCGAGGTCCTCCTAGTGGCTTGGCGGGGTACTGGTGAGGTGCAGTGGTGGTGCGTGCTCGAGAACGAGCTCGGGGCTCCTTTTATAGGCGATCCAAGGCGGTGGCCGAGAACGGGGATCTCCGGCGATGGTTACGGCGGCGCAGTGCTTGGTCGGGGAGATTAGGCGGTTGATCATTGACGTGGAGGTCCACGGGCTCCGTTTTGCATCTAACCCTGGCTGGATCGGGCGTGCTGGCTGGTTTCGGCAGAACGGGGCGGCGCGGGCCCGTCGGCGGCAGAGGGCGCGCCCTGTGCTTGCCGGGCCACGGCGACGGTGCTGCGGGGGTGCGCTGGCATGCATGAGGCCACGCGGAGGGCTAGGGAGCATTGGGCGGCGCAGAACGGCGTTGCGAGCCGGTGCTGGCTCCATTGGCCGCCACGGGTGGCTCTGCCACCGCAGAAGCTGCCGGCGTCGGCGATGCTCGCCGCCACCGACACCTGCATCTGTCCAAGAGGGTGTGCGGTGCTCTAGCCAGGGAGAAGGGGTTGTGCACAAAGCGCCAGGGTGCACGGGTGATCAGTGACAACACTCTGACGAAAAACGACACTGCAAACTCTGAACTTTCTCAAAGTGCACAGGAACAGTGCCGGCCAAGTGTTCGACGAAATGGTTTTGGCATGTGGGGAATTTTCCTCGAGCTGATTTTTGGGGAAGAGGAGATATGAATTTCACCAAATTTGACAAATCTGGTCCAAACTTGCAGAGGATGAAATTTGAAAATTTTGAAAAGAGGAAGAGTGGATCTTGATGGTTCTAGGTTGTGGGTGCTAGAGACTATCCAGAGGAGTTGGTTTGAGATCAAAACTCAAAGGGAATTAGGCACTTGCTTTGCAAATCACCTAGGCTTAAAATAAATGACAGAATTGTTTTGGGGAGAAAAATAAATGGAATAAAATCCAAAAATGGATTTAACTTGTTGGAACAGAAGGTTTGGATTGCCCCAAAGTGGAGGGAGGGGTTTTGGGAGAATTTACCACAAGAGGCATGGTAAAACCAAGGATGGTTCAAAACAAAGAATAGCTCCAAAACCTTTAGAGTTTCTTATTTAAAAGAAAGTGAAAATCCGAGAAATGTTTTTGAGAATGGAAACTCAGATGAAAGGTTTTTAATAACCAAATACCAGGGTTGCAGAGGATGCAAAAATCAAAGTCCTTGCCAAGGGAAAAGTTTTTGAGAGAGAGTTTTTAGGAAGGATTTAAATGGCCTTTTTCAAACCAAGCAAGGTTTTTGCTGAAAACAAAAACAAAATTTTTTTGAGTGTCACAGCACCTACCCCCTTAGGAAAAATCTCGTCCCCGAGATTTCAGCTGATCCTCAAACAGGTGTGGGTGCTCTGTCCGAAGCAAATCCTCTCTTTCCCAAGTTGCTTCATTTTTTGGTATGATTGCTCCACTGAACTCTGAAAAACTTGATGGTTTTCTATCGGGTCCTCCTTTCAGACTCCTCTAGTATTTTTACTGGATGCTCCCGATAGGTGAGGTCTGGTTGCACATCAATGTTTTCATGGGATACTTGCTTCTCTGGATTGCTCACGTACTTCCTCAACTGCGAGACGTGGAACACGTCGTGGACATCGGATAATTCTTCGGGTAAGTCTAGTTGGTAGGCTACCGTGCCTCTTCGGGCCACTATACAGAATGGTCCGATGAATCTTGGTGCTAGCTTTCCCTTAACCTTGAATCGTTGCAGGCCCCTCATAGGAGATACTCGTAGGTACACAAACTCTCCGGGTTCGAAACTGATTCCCCGATGCTTTCTATCGTAATAACTCTTTTGTCGACTTTGAGCTGTCTTGAGTCGATCCCTAATCATCTTAACTTTTTCCTCAGCCTCCTTGAGCATATCTGGGCCGAAGATATGGCTGTCTCCGGTTTCTGACCAATTTAGTGGTGTACGGCATCTTCGCCCGTACAGAGCTTCAAATGGTGCCATTTGTAGGCTGGCCTGGTAGCTGTTGTTGTATGCGAACTCTGCGTATGGCAAGCTTTCTTCCCAACTGGTCCCATAGGTGAGGACACATGCTCTCAGCATGTCTTCTAGAATTTGGTTTACGCGTTCTGTCTGTCCATCAGTCTGGGGGTGGTATGCGGTACTGAATGCTAGTTGAGTACCTAGTGCCTGTTGTAGGTGATCCCAAAACCGAGAGACGAATTGTGTGCCTCTGTCAGATATTATAGTCTTTGGGACCCCATGCAGGCAGACGATACGGGCAAGATAAAGCCGGGCAAGCTTCTGAGTCGTGTGAGTTGACTTCACCGGGATAAAATGTGCCACCTTAGTTAATCTGTCGGTGATGACCCATATGGCATCATTTCCGTGTCGTGACCGAGGTAGCCCAAGAATAAAATCCATTCCAATCTCGTCCCATTTCCACTCGGGTATCTTGTTTGGCTGTAATAGTCTGGCTGGTTTCTGATGCTCGGCCTTGATGCGTTGACAAGAATCACAACATGCAATGAATGTGGCTATGTCCCTTTTCATACCGTGCCACCAAAAATTTTCCTGAAGGTCCTTGTACATTTTTGTTCCTCCAGGATGGATTGAATACGGAGCGGTGTGGCCTTCAGCTAGAATCTGCTGTTTGAGGTCCTTGATATTTGGTACGCAAAGTCTTTCTCCGTACCACAATATTCCCTGCTCGTCTATGTTGAATTCTGAGGCCTTGCCCAAACTCACTTTCTTTTTATGCCATCAATGCTGGGGTGTCCATGCTGAGCCTCCTTAATCTTTTCTATCAGGGTAGGTTGTATTTCCAAACTCGACACACTGCCTTCAGTGACCATTATTAGGTTGAGTTTGGCAAATTCCTGCTGAAATTCTGGTCTCAAATTTGGTATGCTGTCGTTGCCCGAGCTGGGGTTCCGACTAAGGGCATCTGCCACTACATTTGCTTTTCCTGGATGATAGTGGATTCCAACATCATAATCCTTCACTAATTCCAACCAGCGTCGTTGCCGTAAATTGAGTTCCGGCTGTGTGAAAATATACTTAAGGCTCTTATGGTCTGTGTATATTTCACAACGATTTCCAAGTAGAAAGTGTCTCCATTCTTTGAGTGCATGGATGACTGCTGCCAACTCCAAGTCATGAGTAGGATAATTTTCTTCATGCTTGCGAAGTTGTCTGGAGACATACGCAACTACCTTGCCTTCTTGCATCAATACGCATCCGAGGCCCTTCCGGGATGCGTCACAATACACCTCAAAATTCTTGTGTATGTCTGGCACAATTAATACTGGTGCCGTTGTTAATTTCCTTTTTAGTTCTTGGAAGCTTTTCTCACAAGCTTCCGTCCATTCAAACTTCTTGTCTTTCTTGAGTAACTGCGTCATTGGCTTTGCTATGGTGGAGAATCCTTCAATAAATCTTCGGTAGTATCCTGCCATTCCCAAGAAACTTCGTACGTCCGTTACGCTGGCTGGTGGTTTCCAGCCAAGTACGGCCTTGACCTTTTCCGGGTCTACTGCAATACCTTCTTGGGTCAGTACGTGGCCCAGAAAACCCACCTGTCTTAGCCAAAATTCACATTTGCTGAACTTGGCGTACAGTTGATGTTTCCTGAGTTCTCCTAGTACAATTCTGAGATGTTCAGCGTGCTCTTCTGGTGTCTTGGAGTATATCAGAATATCATCGATGAATACCACAACAAACTTGTCCATAAACTTCATAAATACTTTGTTCATGAGGTGAACAAAATATGCGGGGGCGTTTGTTAGTCCAAACGGCATTACTGTGAACTCATACAGTCCATATCTGGAGGTGAAGGCTGTCTTGGGGATATCTTCCGTTCGCACTTTTAATTGATGGTATCCCGACCTTAAGTCAATTTTTGAGAAGACTTTGGCCTGAGCGAGCTGATCAAATAAATCATTTATCCGTGGCATTGGGTATTTGTTCTTGAATGTGACTATGTTAAGTGCTCGATAGTCTATACACAATCTCAGTGTCCCATCCTTTTTCTTGGCAAATAAAATTGGTGAACCCCAAGGTGAGGAACTGGCTCGTATGTATCCTTTGTCCAACAATTCTTTTATTTGCTTCTTCAATTCTACCAACTCGGATGGTGCCATTCTGTATGGTTTCTTGTAAATGGGAGCGGTTCCGGGTGCTAGCTCAATGCTGAATTCTATCTCTCGGTCTGGTGGCATGCCCGGTAGTTCTTCGGGAAATACGTCTGGAAATTCACACACTACTGGAACCTTGCTTAACTCAGAAACGTCCACCTTGTTTAACCTCGGTTGCCGAGATATTTGTCTTTCTTTGGCTGAAACCTTTATTGTCTTCCCGTGATGGTGGGTGAGAATTACGGTCCGGTTGAAGCAGTCAATAAAACCTTTGTTGGTGGTTAACCAATCCATCCCTAGGATGACATCCAGTCCTTTATTTTCCAATACAATAAGGTTGGCGTAAAACTTCAATCCTTCAAATTCAATAACCACACCTTGGCAGTAACTCTGAGTCACTTGCTTAATCCCAGGGGACTTGATGATCATGGATTTTTCCAAGGGAAGCATCGAAAAATTATTTTGCAAAGCAAAACTCTTCGAAATGAATGAGTGAGAAGCTCCAGAATCAAACAAAACCATGGCAGGTATTGTGTTGAAAGGGAACGTATCGAGTACGATATCTGGGGCATTCTGTGCTTCCTCTTTGGTCACGTGGTTTAGATGACCCTTCCTGTGGTTGTTATTGGGGTTGAAATTGTTTCGCTTGGGTGCTGAATTATTGCCACCGTTGTTCGGCTTTGGGGTTGAGTTCCTTGGCTTGGGGCACTGCTTGGCATAGTGCCCTTCTTCTCCACAAGCGTAGCAAGTAACGCCTGGGCGATATGTGAACTCCTTGTCCCTTGCATGGAAATTCTTGATTGGGCGTGAATTATTCGTCATGGGTTTGTGTGTCCCACCCTTCTGAAAATCCGTCTTGCTTCGGTGGTTTCGAGCCTGAGTAGTCTGGTCCCTTTTGCGTTTGCGGAAATCCTCCAAGCTGCGTCGCTCATTTTCCAAGGTAATCGCCTTATTCACCAGTGTCTTGAAATCTGGGAAAGTGTGCACAACCAACTGGCATCTAAGCGCGGGTGCCAGGCCTTCCAATAATTTTTCCATCTTCTTGCTTTCAGTCATACGCTCTTCGTTGGCGTAGCGAGACAGCAGAGTAAACTGGCTGTTGTATTCTGACACCGTCATGGTCCTTTGTTTGAGGTCATCAAATTCTCTCTTCTTGATCTTCATAACACTTTTAGGAATGTGTGCCCCACGAAAACCTTCTTTGAATTCCTCCCAGGTTATTTCATTTTTGTTGGGGTGCATGTGTAGGAAATTTTCCCACCATGATGCAGCTGCTCCAGTGAGATAGTGCGGTGCATACAGTACTTTCTCATGGTCTGAACACTGTGCAATAATTAATTTTCTTTCCATGTCTCGAAGCCAGTCGTCGGCCTCAAGAGGTTTGTCAGTATGAGAAAATGTTGGGGGACGCGTCTTCTGTAGCTCAGACAACTTGAATTACTGCTGATACTGTCCATGGTGATTTCCCATATTGATGACTTGGTTCATCATTTCCTGATGTTGTTGCTGACTCTGTTCATAAAGGCGACATACTTGGGTAAATGCTGTTTCACTGTCCTGTTGACTTGACTGCCCCTGTGTGAAATTGTTGTTTGGTGGTGTGCCATAATTTTCCTCTGGCGGAATTGGCATGGAGCGCGTCCAAGGACAAGACATCTTTCACTCTGGGGATATATTTTGTAAAACTCGTAAGAAGAGAAATTGAGTCGCAATAGTCAAAAAATTCACAAATACGGAAATTTTAAAAGCTCCAGAATTTTTCAAGAAAAATAAACGATTGCGCACGGAGAAGGACTATTACATATCTTACATGCGAGCAGTAATTATACAATACATCACTCAGGATATGCGTACATATTCCTGACATGTTATTTTGGCTAGTGCACTTCTCCAGACCCTACATGATGCGCAAACAAGCTACTTCTCACAACCTATGTACATATAAACAAATAGCACAAGTCGGTACATCGCATGGCGGCTAAGCATACTCAGTCGGAGATGGTGAGGATCTCCCTTGGCCTGCCGAGGGTGAGGCACAGTGAGGCGGGGGACTCAACTTCCTCCTCGCTAATAGGCTCCAGACGCGAAGCGTTGCGCTGAGTTGGTGGAGCGGGTGCCATAGGCGGAGTAACACGAATAGGAGTGGGCGCAATAGGTGGTGCAGAACGAACTGGAGTGGGTGCAGTGACTTGGTTGAACTCCTCGGTGGTAGGCAGGCGACGAGCAGTGGCGAGAATGGTAGGTGAATGGATGCCGAGGACGAGATGAAAGTCAGCGGTGGAGCGGTGTGCAGGAGCTCCCTCCTGTTGGTGGCACAACCATGGACTGAGTCCATGCGGGCAGCTACAAGGGCGTCCACCATGCTGTCGAAGGCTGCCTTCAGAGCTCGGAGGTACTCGACAAGCATCTCAAAGGCCTCTTCTCGCTCTCCTCTGGGGCAAGCGAATGAGTAATGACAGGTGTATGGCACGTGGCATGGAAGGTAGTGGTAGCGACGAGTCTTCATTGAAGGAAGAACATCCCGGAGACAAGCTATCGCCTCACGGGCATGGCTCTCCCCAAGAACCGGAAGCGGCGTAACTCAACACACCCTCCCTTGAATTGCTCCGCGACCTGGTGCATGGTCAGACTGTCGTTGATCTTGTGTGGGTAGAGTGTGAAGACTGGGCGCATTAATGGCCCCATCGCAACCTGGACGATGAAGGAGAGGAGCTTGACAAACCCCTCAGGCACGTTGGCGAACACCTGTGACTCATAGTCGTTGCCAGCCATCTACAAAAGTAAGAAAAAATTCTGAATGGTCAGATCATAAATTTATGCTGACTACCAGAAAATGACTACATTTGTGAAAATATGAATGGACTCTACTATGCTAATAACCGATTAGCGATCACACCTAGTGGCTTCCTACAGTCAGCCTGGCCCTGGTACCAAGTTTGTCACGACCGGTTTTTCAATAAAATACTTATTGAGAAATCGATCTCTTGATTCTAGTATAGGAAGAGTTATCCTTACTGGTAGACAAATACTTGAATACAGAAGACCAGTAGCATCAAATATATTATAGGGTTGAGCTGAGGTTGCTCAACAATTTATTAGAAACACGCCAACATTGTACATAAGGGCGGTTATGACACACGGGTGTGGTGACATGCTACTAACTCGAGAGAAAAGTGGTGGTGGATAACTTGACTCCTAAACTGGCGGCCCATCGAGCGTCGAGGTGAGGCTCGATGAATTTATTTCTGGGGTAGCGGAAGCGGATATAATACAGTGACCAAATCCAGGATCGCACGGGACTGACTGGGACTCCTCTAGCCGTCGGACTTACTATCGAACTCTTCATCCTTGAGATCACCTTCATCAACATCTGGCCAAATCAACAAGCCAGGTGAGTACTTTGAAAGTACTCGCAAGACAGTTCAGACAAAAGATATAACAAATGCATGCATGAATGCGTCATGAGCAAAAATAATAATGCTCATTCAAACAATAAATAATTGCACGACATGATGAGTAAAAAGGAAGTCGGGTGGTAGTCCTCCCGAAATCCCAACAAACAACTGAAGACCGATCGGGTGTCTAGAGCGACGCCTCGAAGGGTAAACAAATAATTAATCATGCCGCAGTCGGGCGTTTAAGCGACACCACATAAAGGGCTTAATTTGAAAAGTAAATGACAAGCATTCCACAGTCAGATGTCTGAGCGACATCACGGAAAGGGCTTAATCAAAGGTAAATAATAAGAGTGCCACAATCGGACGTCTGAGCGACATCACAGAAAGGGCTTATCTCGAAAGTAAATAACAAGCTTGCCACAGTCGGACGTCTGAGCGACATCGCAGAAAGGGCTTATATCAAAAATAAATAACAAGTGTGCCACAGTCGGACGTCTGAGCGACATCGCAGAAGGGGCTTATATCAAAAGTAAATAACAAGTGTGCCACAGTCGGACGTCTGAGCGACATCGCAGAAAGGGCTTATATCAACAATAAATAACAAGTGTGCCACAGTCGGATGTTTGAGCGACATTGCAGAAGGGGATTATATCAAAAGTAAATAACAAGTGTGCCACAGTCGGACGTCTGAGCGACATCACAGAAAGGGCTTATATCAAAAGTAAATATCAGGTTAGTCCATCCACAAGATTAAACTTTTAACCGGACTTAACACACATGTGGTTCACCGGAGTTATGTCACTGGGACTGACATTTGACAAGATAAGATGAACACAGTACTTGGACATGTACAAGATGATTCAAAGGATTTTTGACTCTGCAGAGTTTGTACTAATTGCCCACAGCCAATGGATGTCCGTAGTCACGAAGGACTAGTTCCGTTTACGGTATTTCAGTAGAAACACATCTAACTAGTACACACCCATTCCACCTCACGATGCCAGGAATCACCCTAGACAACGTCCAAGAAAAACTTTGAGACGGGGAGGTCACAACCTCGAATAGCATGGGATCAAATTTCTATACACGCGCTCTAAGGGGTGCCCCCCTCTCGGTCCCAACCGGAAACACCCATGCCCCCTGACCGGATGACAGGCTTTAATCCAGGCCCATGGAACCCTCATCATGGCCTCTCTATTTGGTTTTTACCAGGAAAGCGGTTTACAACTTACTAAGCCATATTCCTTGCGGAAAACATGTGGTAGTACAGGAAGGAAAACGAATGGGAACGTGACTTGATTCACGTTGATACTGAAGTCAAAGGGTCTGTCATAAGACTGGCATGCTACAACACTGCCATCTTACCCATTCTCATACCATCACATGGCCATGCAAACTTATATCCAAAAACGTATGGATTTCCGAAACTCACTTGCCTCATCTTTGCATGAAATATAACATTTAACGAAATGCTCATAAACATGCCATGAAACTACTAAATGCAAGCATGCAACAACCACTCATCATATCAAAAGTTCAAACATGCTTGCCTGGTTCAGAGCAGTCGGAGTCTAACTTGGCGAAGTTCGCGGCTCCGTCACTGTCGGTGTACTAGAGTAGGGGTACCCTAGTACCCCAAACTTGTGCACGGGCAGCTGCAGCGCCCCGCGGCAAGGGCTTGCCGGGTGACCGCCAAGGTACTCCGTGGCTCCTTTGGAGCCATTCAAGAACAAAGTATTCAAGTCAAGAAGACGAGGCCCCGGCAAGAGGAGCTTGCCGGGAAGGCCAACCGAGGCATCTCAAGGAACTTGCCACGACGCGCCACGTGTCCCGGCAAGGCCCGGCGAGCGACAAGCTTCCGGGCGCGACAAGACCACGACCGCGGCAAGACGCTTGCCGCGGCAAGCGGCCACTTTGTGCCCACGCTCCAGCGCATCCACCAACGTGTCGCCCTGAGGGCCTTTCCAGGCACGCGTGGCGGAAGGCTGTGCAGCCAGCGGTAAGCGGTGGCATGCGATGCGGACAAGATCGCCATCATGGCAGGCGGTGGCGCCCCTGACGGTCCTTTTCTACACTGTTTAGGCGACACAGACAGGCATTTAATGCCCTTGTCCCCTGCCGTCAGGGTTAGGTAGAGTACACTATACAGGTAGCTGTACCAACCACCTCCCTTTTTACGTTTTTACCCTTCTCTGTGTTGCCACCTGTCGGTGACCCCTTAAGCATATAAAAGGAGGCCCATGCGCAACGTAGAGGGGGTTGGACTGGTTCGGAAGGTTCGGATCATTTCGAAGTCAGAAAACACTTAGCTCTATAGAGCAAGAACACAATACAATCAGACAAGCAGCAGTAGGAGTATTATCTCTCCGGAGAGCTCCGAAGCTGGGTAAACTGCTCGTGTGCTTCGCCTCGATCTGCTCTTTGTGCGACCTCCGCCCCCCGCCGAACCGAAAGGCGCTCGGTCCGCCGGTCCCATAGGTGTTCGTGGATCAGTTTCCCCGACATCTTTGGCGTGCCAGGTAGGGGGCGTCGAGATTGTGTGAACCTGATCCGGCGTTCACATGGGCTAGATCTTCACTTTCTTCATCGACATGCCACCGAAGAAGAAGACTTCGGAGGCAGCTGCTCCATCCGCGTCGATCTCACCACCACCTGAACGAACGGGTGGTGGGGTTGACGCTGGTGGAAGAACAGACATCGACGAGGAAGCTCACGGTGCTGCCAGGTCCAAGGACAAGGCTGCACAAACCTTGGTGTCTTCACATCCGCCGCGCCCCTCTCAGGAGGCACAGGACCGACAGTGTCATGGTATTCGCAGTACCATACGCTTGTTGGACCAAGATCAAGCTGGTGGGTCTCGGGGCGCTCAAGACCAGCATGCACACCAACATGCTGGCACGAGTGAGGCACGGTCGCTTGGACGGGATACTGCTCCTTCTAACATAGTTAGGAGTCCGAGCACATCCCGCTCCTCGCGCCGTTCGCCACTGCCGCCCACCACTCCAGAGGAAGCTTTAGCGCGAGCTCAACTGCTCCTGGATTACCCTTCGACGTCGGACAAGATCGACGAATGGAGGGCCACCATTCAGAGCCTCATCGGCTACGCCAACGGCGACACTCCATAGCAGCCGAATACATCGCTGCCACGGCAGGACTGCCAGGCACGAGCCGGTGGCGACGAAACTGGTGGGGGTGCAACCACCATGCACTCTCCACCCCGAAGGCCAAGATCGCTGACTCGCCGGATCCACCTCAACAGCGACTCCACCGCATCGTTAGATCCACGAACTCGTCGCGATCAGCGCCAAGTTCTTCACGATGGACAACAAGAAGACGCTCGAATCGCATCGAGCACCGAAGGGAAGCGCGACGTCAATCCGACAAGCGCGCTGGGCCCTCTGTTGACATGCATGCGCCAGGGGAACCAGGTGACTTGCCGTACACGGTAGGTTGCCCTGCGTTCACTCGTGAGCTGCGGCAAGTCCAGTGGCCCAGCACGAAGAATTTCAAGCTAGATGTACCGGAGAAGTATGACGGCAAGACACATCCGTCTGAGTTCCTCAGCATCTACACCATTGCGGTACAAGCTGCTGGGGGGCGAGACGACAAGATCCTTGCCAACTACTTCCCGCTGGTACTCAAGCCCAATGTCAGATCCTGGCTCATGCACCTGCCGGACAACTCCATATCCTCCTGGGCTGACCTGTGCCATCAGTTTGTCGGCGCCTTCACAGGCGGCCACAAGCCTCATGGCCAAGAGAGTGACCTTCATCTGCTTGCCCAGAAGGAAGGGGAGCCCCTGCGCAAGTACATTCAGAGATTCAGCAACGTACAGCACAACATTCCAAATATCCACCCTGCCGCGGTAATCAGCGCGTTCCATCAGAACGCGCGGAACCGCAGGATGCGGGAGGAGATGGCGATGTGCAAGATCAGAGACGTCAGTGAGCTATATGCCCTGGCCGACAAGTGTGCACGTGCAGAGGAAGGAAGGAGACTCCCCGGAGAGATTATAGGAGCAGGAGGATCTGACAGTGAGGATGCTGCCCTGGCAAGGAAAAACCGGCGGCAGAATAACAGAAAGAAGAAAGGCAAAGAGGTGCTAGTTGTCGAGCAGTCCGGCAGTGGAGGTGGCGCCAAGAAAGCCAAAGCTGGTGGCTCCGGCAAGGAGATTGCCGCAGAAGCTGTGGCGGTCGCCGACAAGCAGGACGGCACCAACAAGCAATATTGCAAGATCCACCGCACCAAGGGCCATGACCTCCAGAGCTGCAAGAAAGTCGAGCAGCTTGTCGAGCAGCAAAAGGCTGAATACGAGCGGCGCGACAAGGAGAAGGCCCAGGAAGGTGCTGGAGGATCCGACAAGAAACATCCCGGCCGAGGAGGACGCCGCGGCAAGGCCAAGCAGCGGCAAGGAGACAGACCTCCCCGCAGCCGCGACAAGGACGAAGATGACGACGACAACGAAGACATGGATGATGACGAGACTGATGAGTAGGAGTTCCAGAAAGCCACAGAGGTCCTGTGCGTTGACGGCGGTGCTTCTCTGCATACTTCACACCGCCAGCTCAAACAATGGGTGCGGGAAGTCAATGCGACAGAACCACCCGTCGAGTCGCGCAGACCTCTGAAATGGTCCAGCACGCCTATCATCTTTGATATTGAGGACCACCCAGATCGCATAACTGCGGTCGGGTGCTTGCCGATGTTGGTTTCACCAACTATCCGCAACCTCAAGGTCAAAAAGATGCTAGTTGACGGCGGGGCCGGCTTGAACCTGATCTCCTCCGCAGTGCTCTAGAAACTCCAGATCCCTGACAGCGAGCTTGAAGAGACCGGCACGTTCCAGGGAATCAATCCGGGAAGGAGCAAGCCGAAGGGAAAGATCATGTTGCCGGTGACATTTGGCAGCGAGCTAAACTTCAGGACTGAGAGGATCACTTTTGACGTCGCTGATTTCCTAGTGCCTTACAATGGGATACTCGGCCGTCCAGCACTCGCCAAATTCATGGCAGCCTCTCACTATGCATACAATGTACTGAAGATGCCAGGCCCGATAAGCGTCATCTCTGTCCCTGGCGACAAGAAGGATGCTCTTATCTGCGCCGACAAGATCTACCGGGAGGCAACGGCCGCACCAGATCGCAAGTCACTTGCCGCTGAAGCTCCCGGGGGGAAGAAGAAGACCAAGTCCGGCAAGAGTTCTGATGCCCACTCCGGCAAGCGCACCTCTTCGGAGTGCTGCGCTACCGTCAAGGACGCACCATCGAGCTCCACCGGCAAGTGTAAGAAGGCAATGGCAGCTCCACCAGAGACTAAGAAGGTGTCCGCCAAGGAGGACGACACTGGTGGTACTTTCACCATCAGTGCCACGCTCGACCCTAAATAGGAAAGCGCACTCGTTGCTTTCCTGCGGGCGAATGTCGATGTGTTTGCATGGCAACCGTCTGATATCCCCGGGTTCCCAGGAAAGTAATCGAGCACCATCTTGCCGTCTGTCCTCATGCGCGGCCCGTCAAGCAGAAAGTCAGGAAACAAGCGGTGGAGCACCAAGAATTCATTGCAGAAGAAATCAAGAAGTTGGAAGCAGCAGGCCTTGTCAGAGGAGTGCTCCATCCTACGTGGTTAGCCAATCCTATTGTCGTACGCAAGGCCAATGGGAAATGGAGGCTTTGTATTGATTTTACCGATGTCAATAAAGCCTGTCCCAAAGACCCATTTCCCTTGCCGCGCATCGACCAGATTGTTGACTCCACAGCCGGATGTGACTTGCTTTCATTTCTTGATGCATACTCAGGATACCATCAGATCTTCATGGCAGAAGAGGATGGGGAGAAGACCGCATTCATCACCCCGTGTGGCACATACTGTTTCGTACGGATGCCTTTCGGTTTAAAGAATGCTGGTTCAACATTTACAAGGGTAGTCCATCACGCTTTTGAGCCGCAGATGCACAGAAATGTGGAAGCATACATGGATGACATAGTGGTCAAGAGCAAGGACAAAGCGACCCTGATCCAAGATTTAGATGAAACCTTTGCGAATCTGTGCAAGATCAACCTCAAGCCGAACCCCGAGAAGTGCGTGTTTGGAGTCCCCTCTGGCAAGCTTCTCGGGTTCTTTGTGTCTCAGCGGGGGATTGAAGCCAATCCCGACAAGATCAAGGCCATTGAGCAGATTGAAGCACCAAAGCGAGTCAAGGATGTACGAAGACTTGCTGGTTGCGTGGCTGCTCTCAGCAGGTTTATCTCTAGATCTGCTGAGCGCGCCGTGCCGTTTTTCAAAATATTGAAAAAGGCAGGTCCAATGAAATGGACTCCGGAAGCGGAGGCTGCGCTGCAGGACTTGAAGAGATACCTGTCCTCCACTCCAACACTTGTCGCACCTAAGCCATAAGAGAAGTTGCTGCTGTATATAGTGGCAACCAATCAAGTGGTTAGTGCTGCGTTAGTGGCGGAGAGGGAGGCAGATGATGAGCCAGCAACCACGGCAGATGCATCCA
The DNA here is from genome assembly GCF_018294505.1 of Triticum aestivum. NCBI lineage: Eukaryota > Viridiplantae > Streptophyta > Magnoliopsida > Poales > Poaceae > Triticum > Triticum aestivum. Next base: position 674,149,415 of record NC_057810.1, read on the forward strand.
GCGACAAGCAGGGGGCTTCACCGGCAAGCTCTGGTCCGGCAAGATCTGATCCGGCAAGCTCTGGTCCCGACAAAGATGGATCTGCGCAGACGCATAAGGAGATGCAGAAGAGAATGGTGCAGCGACCAGTTTACTTTGTTAGTTCCCTTTTGCAGGGGCTAGGTCAAGATACTCTGGTGTGCAGAAGTTGCTTTTCGACCTCCTCATGGCCTTGAGAAAGCTGCGCCATTACTTCCAAGCACATGAGATCACAGTTGTCACTCGCTTTCCGTTGAAGAGGATACTGCAAAATCCAGAAGCAACAGGCAGGATTGTCGAGTGGGCACTGGAACTGTCAAGCTTTGGCCTCAAGTTTGAAAGCACTTCAACTATCCAAAGCAGAGCATTGGCAGGGTTCATAGCAGAATGGACACCAACACCAGATGAAGAAATTCCAGAGACGAGCATCCCCGTCAAGGAGGCAAGCAAAGAGTGGCTGATGTACTTTGATGGTGCCTTCTCGCTGCAAGGCGCCGGTGCGGGCGTGCTGCTTGTCGCACCCACCGGAGAGCACCTCAAGTATGTGGTCCAGATGCACTTTCCCAAGGAGCAAGCAACGAACAATTCTGCAGATTATGAAGGTTTGCTTGCCGGTCTCAGGATCGCGGCAGACCTTGGGATCAAGAAACTCATTGTTAGGGGAGACTCACAGCTTGTCGTCCGCCAAGTGAACAAGAATTATCAGAGTCCGTTGATGGAAGCTTATGTTGATGAAGTGAGAAAGCTAGAAGATCACTTTGACGGCCTACAGATGGAACATGTTCCGAGAGCTGAGAATGACATTGCTGATGGCCTGTCAAAATGTGCCGCACTTAAGTTACCTGTGGAACCAGGGATCTTTGTGCTCAAGCTGACTCAACCATCCGTGACACCATCAACTGGACAGAGCAAAAAGAGAAAGTTGATTTCCGGTGACTACTTACCGGCAGAGCTCCCCGAAGCCGCCGCCAAGAAGGTCCCCAAGATCAACACCAAGGGTGCTGAGGAGTAGTCTGCTCCGGCAAGCCTTATGGTTTGTTCCGTCGAAGCAGACGCTCCCGACAAGCTTTGTTCCGGCAAGCTTGCTGGGGAACATCAAGCTCCGGCTGAGCCGCAGGTTCTCGCCGTAGAAGCGGATGTTCCCGCAGCAGTAGATGTGCCTTTAGTCCTTGTTGTCGAGCCGCAAGCTCCAGCATGGGCACAACAGATTGTCTGCTTCCTTCAGACAGGAGAACTTCCCGAAGAGCAAGAAGAAGCGGAAAAAGTAGCCTGACAGTCAAGTATGTACCAGTTTGTCGACAACATACTGTACAGAAGAAGACTCAACGGTGTGAAATTGAAGTGTATTTGCCGGGAAGACGGACAGAAGCTGTTGGCAGAGATACATGGAGGCATATGTGGTTACCACATTGGCGCAAGAGCACTTGCCGGCAAAGCTTTCCGGCAAGGTTTCTTTTGGCCGATAGCCCTCCAGGATGCAACTGCACAAGTAACCAAGTGTGAAGTGTGCCAGTTCCATTCCAAGCAGATTCACCAACCAGCTCAAGCTCTCCAGACGATCCCTTTATCCTGGCCATTTTCGGTCTGGGGGCTCGATATCCTCGGCCCCTTCCCCCGAGCTGTCGGGGGCTTCGAGTACTTGTACGTTGCAATCGACAAGTTCATGAAGTGGCCGAAAGTGGAACCAGTGAGGAAGGTGACGGCACAATCAGCAGTCAAGTTCTTCAGGTCGATTGTTTGCCGTTTCGGGATCATAACAGGATCATCACCGACAACGGCACGCAATTCACGAGCCGCACCTTCATGCAGTACGTCCAAGATCTTGGCACCAAGGTCTGCTTCGCTTCTGTTGCTCATCCGAGAAGCAACGGTCAAGCGGAGAGGGCGAATGCTGAAGTGCTGCGTGGGCTCAAGACCAGAACTTTCGACAGGCTGCGCAGGTGCGGAAAAAACTGGATCGAGGAGCTGCCGGTGGTTCTTTGGTCGATCAGGACGACGCCAAATCGAGCCACTGGTCAGACGCCTTTCGCTCTAGTCTATGGAGCAGAGGCAGTTCTCCCCACGGAACTCGTATACGGGTCACCTCGAGTGCTCTCTTATGATGAGCTTGAGCAAGAGCAACTGCGACAAGATGACACGCTGCTCCTTGAGGAAGACCATCTTCAGGCTGCTGTACGAGCTGCTCAATACCAGCAAGCTTTGCGCCGCTACCATAGCCGCAAGGTTAATGCCAGAAGCTTCGAGGAAGGCGACCTTGTTCTTCGGCGCGTTCAGTCCGCCAAGAATTCCAACAAGTTGACGCCGAAGTGGGAAGGCCCTTACCGGGTGAAACGAGTCACTAGGCCTGGCGCTGTCCGCCTTGAGACCGAAGATGGCATTCCGGTGAGCAACTCCTGGAACATTGAGCATCTTCGTAAGTTTTACCCGTAGGGCGCGGTTGCCGGAACCTGTTCCGACAACCACCTTTTGTACAAGTCTTGCCGATGTTGCATGTAATCCTTTGTACAAAGCCGGGCGCAGATCCCGTGCATAAGTAAAGCTCATGTGCTCCGCACATCTTGTCAGTTTCATGCTTTTTACTTTACATTTGCATGCTTTATCTGACACTTTGTGCAGCACCTACCCCCAGTAAGCAATAACGAGCCGAAAGGCTCCATATCTTTATTTTTTCTCTTCTTTTTTTCTCAACAAAGGAAAAGAAAGGTTCCCTCGCACACAAGTTTGCCGGGGGGGAAGGAGAAGATAATGGTGTGGAGCAGGCGTCGTTTAAGGAAGATTCACCTCGCCGGGAAGCAAACGACAGAAAAGCTAAGTTGCCAAAGTCTGAGCAATTAGTTTTAATTTTTAAGTTATCTTCCTCGAACGACTGAGCTTTGTATGGAAAACCTGTGCGCGGAGGAACCAACTCGGAGCTAGTTGCGCCCTTACTTTATTTCGAGTCCGCTCAACAACTTAAGTGTGCTGCAACTAGCCGCGACAAGGTTTCTTGTTGGAGCGGCGCCGCCAGCAGGCTGCTGACGTCCCGCACTCAGCGCTCGCGGCTCGGGTGCCTGCGCCGACAAGTTCCCTAGAAGCGTAGGGTAAAAACATACAAAGCAAGAGATCTAGTAAAGGAAATAACATAGCGATCATTATCCAAAATAAAGTTATATTACAAGATAACTTGTCGCAGCTCTAACACATTGTTCCCATGACATGACTAGTAGCGACAAGGAAAAAGATAAAACGGGCGGCCTAGTCTACGCGATCGCCCTCAACCCTCTTGATCCCGCTCACCTTGTCCACAATGGGTGCGACAAGGGCCTTGAGCGCTTTCAAATCAGCGTCGGGCGGCAAGGACCTGAGCACGTTGGCGAGGTTGAGGCCTGGGTTGCGGAAAGCCACCTTCACCAGCACCTTCTGAAGAACTCCCGCGCAAATCTTGCGCGACTCGTCGGCCAGCTGCTTTGGATCTTCTCCCGAAGCCGCTGGAGGGCCGTGGCCACGCCCTTGAAGAACAAACCGAGCTTGGCGTTGGGCTGGAGATGCTCGTCGGAAGAATACCCGAAGTCCTCCATCCCTAGCTGCGCCAGCTCCCCATCGATGACTGCGGCGATATTCACCAGACCCTCGGTCTAGTGCTCCACCGTCTCCCTGAATGAGTTCTGGGTGACGGCAATGCTCGCCAGCAGCGCCTCGTCGGCCTTGATCTTCTCCGACAAGGTCACCTCTCGCTCCTTGGCAGCGTCCAACGTCTGAGTCAGCGTGGCCAGCTTCAGCTCGAGATCCGCGTTGGAGTCCTTAGCGGCGCTGAGCTCCTTGCTCCTCTCAGCGAGAAGGCCTTGCAGCTCACCGTGGGCGGCAGCATCCTTCTCGCGCTCGCGCTTGAGCGCGGCAAGCTCCTCGCCGCTTGTCCGGAGATTGGCCTCCAGCTGCGCCACTTTCGCCTCCAGCTCCTTCTTGGCGGCCTCGGCAGCTGCGGCAGCGTCCTTTGACTCCTTGAGAGCCCCGCTAATCGCTAGCTCCCGTGCGGCGAGCTCCTCGTCGTGGCTGTCAAGGTTCACCTTGCGCTGCGACAACTCTCCTTCCTGCGCAAACAGGCTTTCAGCGACAAGCCGTTGCTTCTCTTTGGCTTCAGCCTTCTCAAGGAGGAAAGCTTTCCGCTCCTCGAGAAGTTGCTCCCGCTCCTCCGCCAGGGACCGGAGGGCTTCCTGCCTGAGACCCCGGAGCTCCTCCGCGCGCTTCTCAATGTCGACTCCCGCCTTCGTGACAAGCGCTTTTCGGGAGGCCAGCTTGGCTTGTCGGGCGCGGTAGAGCGACGTCAGCTTCTGCAGCAGCCGCTCCTCTTCAGGCTCGTCGCTGCTGCTTGGCGCGTCAACCAGCGCCAATCCGGCGGAAGCGAGCACGTCTCCGTCAAAGGTTTCTCCCTCGACCGGCGCCCTGGAGCTCGAAGCCCAGGGGAGCTTGATGAAGACGCCATCGCCGGCCTTCAAGTAAGCGCCGGGCTGGGGCTCCTCGGAGCCTGGCTCTGCGGCAGCGGCGGGAGGATCACCGGTCGGTGCAGCGCCTGGCGCTCCTGCGGCCTCGGGGCCGTCAGTACGATCGCCGGATCCCTCGCCGGCTTCTGCAGTAGCAGCCTCGGCAGCCTCTTCGCCGGCGGGCTCATCAGCGCCGGCCTCTCCTTCAGCAGCTTCGGTTTCCATCGGCTCTGTGGCGGATGGATTTGAAGAACGAAGAAGGGAGAGAAGTCAAACAAATATGCAAAAAGAAAGTTAGAAGAAGAAAAGCCCAAGGGCAAGTTTTTAGGCAAGTGGATTACCTGTGCTGGGATCTGCGGTCGCGGTCTCAACCGCCGGAGGATCGCTGGTGTCGTCCCTTGCCGGAGAATTGGCCCTTGCCGGAGAGTTCTCCCTTGCCGGAGAGCGCTCCCTTACCGGGGATTCCTCCCTTGGCGGTGTAGTCGAAGCAGATGGCGCTTTGGGGGCGGCTTCCGGGCCCTCCTGGTGGGGCTGCTCTGCTCCTACACAAATTCAACAATCAAGATATCAGTAAGAGAAAAGAGCACCCATGCGCACCTGACGGCGGGAAGTAAATTATAAACGTACGCTGGGGGCTGCGCTGGGGGCTGCTTTGGGGAGTAGTTGCCAGGTCCGTCAAGGTGGGCTCAGACACGCCCCCTGCTGACACGGTGGGATCGTCTTCGATGACAATCACCGAGGCCTTGGCCCTCTTCGCCGCTCTATGGGCCAGCGTCCTGAAAAGGAATGGATTCAGATCGAAGCAAGTCAGATACAGAATGGAAGCAACAAGATTGAAGAACTACGAGGACAGCAAGAAAGCTTACTCTTCTTCTTCATCATCGGAGCTGAGCGCGGAGAGATCAAAGTCCGGCTCCCCTCCGGTGCGGCGAGGCGGAGGAGTAGGCTCCCTTGCCCGCTTGCCGGGGGTGGTGGCGGTGGACCGGGAAGGTCCCGCTCCAGCTGCCGCAGCGGCGTGAGGCGCTCCCGCGGCAATAGTGCTTGCCGCGGTAGAGCGTGTCGCGTGGCTCGGCGGCTGTTGACCCGTCTGCCGCCCCGCTACGTCCCCGGCCCTGCGGAGGCGCCTTCTTGGTGCAGCCTGGGGCTCCACTTGCGGCAAGCTGTCTGAAGGTTTAGGCTCTTCCTCGCCGGGATCGCTCGGCTCAGCTTCAGGGCCGGTAAGATCTTCCTCGCCGGCAAACTCCTCGCGCTCGGCAAGGCTTGCCGCCTCTGCTGCCTCTGCCTCCTCCTCAGTGAACCTGAACTCGCCCGCGGCAGCTGCTGCCGCAGCCTCTTCCATCCTAGTGGCGATGCGCTGCAGCTCCGCGTCGGTAGTGTCACGGGTGAGGCTCTTCTGCTCGTCGGCGCGGATCGGCACTTCCTCCAGGCTGTCGAAGAACGCCCGCACGATGTCATCCGCAGGCTCTTGCCAAGTTGGGGCGATTCCGTGCGAATCGCACAAAGGCATCAACGCGCGGATCCGGTCGAGTGAAGAATTGTTGCACAACGGAACAACACTCCTCGGCAACAGGAATGGATGCTGAGGATCGCGTTTGAACAGCTCCAGGAGCATCGCATCCAGCTCCAGGACGGTGAAATTGAAGTTAAGGCCCGGGCGCAGCCTCATGATGTCCGCCGAGTTCTTGAACTCCCAGGCAGGTCTCCCTCTCTCCTGCAGGGGGCAATGCGGCGACGAAGGAAATCTGCGCCGACAGCGCCTACAGTGAGCCCGGCAAGCCTGAGGCGAAGGATTCGGGTGACAGCGATCTTCAGCCTGTCGTCTTCCGGGGCCACGTTGCTCCAATCGTTGCCGTGTACTATTGGGACTTGGCGCACGACAGTGAATGGCTGCGGGTTCTCCTCGACGATCAAGCACCACTCCGCTCTCCACTCCTCCCATTTGCTGCGAAGCTCTCCCTCCAGATAGGCTTATTTCTTGCCGACTCTCGAGATCCAGGCGATTCCTCCGGCAAGGGGCTCTCCTCTCTCGACTCGGGGCATGAAGAAGTGGCGGAAGAGGGCTACGTTTGGGTGGACTCTGACAAAGTTTTCGCACAGATGTGCGAAAACCGCCATGGTCAGAACGACATTGGGGGTGAAATCAAGGAGGCGGAGCCCGTATGTGTTCATAATATCACAGAAGAACTCCGAGAAGGGCGGGCAGAGCCTGCAATAGAAGAATAGCGCGAAGAAGGGATACCCGTTTGGAGCCAGCTCCGAAGCGGTGGCTGGGAGTACCCTCGTGCGCGGGTGCGCTCGCGTCTCCGTCGACCAGAAGAGGTAGTAGTACTCCCTCAGCTCCTTGGCACCGAGCTGAGGGGGGAAGAGGGCCCGCTCCTTCCGCAGCGCCGCGAGCCGCTGCGCCTTGTCAGCTTTCGGAGCCATGGCGAGGATGGTGGGGGGGGGGGATCGGCGGCGATGGTGGCGCTGGTGGCGATGGGGGGCGGAGCGCTGCTCTCTTTCGGCTTTGAGAAGAAAGGGGGAGCAACAGAGATTTTCGAGGAAGGAGTAACAATCGGCGAAGTGGGGAAACTGCCCCTGTTTCCCCTGCTTATAAAGAGGGAGGGGGCGGACGTTTCTCCCTTCCGAATAAAGAAACCTCCCACGATCTCTCCCACGATGCCGCGTTCAGTGCGTGCCGTTGGGGGAGGGCGTGGTGGATACGGAGCAAGATTCAGCGTTACCCGGGCCGCGCGTGCCCGTGCCCTGTTTTGGGCCTGGCCCAACAACGCTCGGCACCGTGTGTGGCCCAGGCCCGGGGGCTCCTATCGGTGTACTAGAGTAGGGGTACCCTAGTACCTCGAACTTGTGCACGGGCAGCTACAGCGCCCCGCGGCAAGGGCTTGCCGGGTGACCGCCAAGGTACTCCGTGGCTCCTTTGGAGCCATTCAAGAACAAAGTATTCAAGTCAAGAAGACGAGGCCCCGGCAAGAGGAGCTTGCCGGGAAGGCCAACCGAGGCATCTCAAGGAACTTGCCGCGACGCGCCACGTGTCCCGGCAAGGCCCGGCGAGCGACAAGCTTCCGGGCGCGACAAGACCACGACCGCGGCAAGACGCTTGCCGCGGCAAGCTGCCACTCTGTGCCCACGCTCCAGCGCATCCACCACGTGTCGCCCTGAGGTCCTTTCCAGGCATGCGTGGCGGAAGGCTATGCAGCCAGCGGTAAGCGGTGGCATGTGATGCGGACAAGATCGCCATCGTGGCAGGCGGTGGCGCCCCTGACGGTCCTTTTCTACACTGTTTAGGCGACACAGACGGGCATTTAGTGCCCTTGTCCCCTGCCATCAGGGTTAGGTAGAGTACACTGTACAGGTAGCTGTACCAACCACCTCCCTTTTTACGTTTTTACCCTTCTCTGCTTTGCCACCTATCGGTGACCCCTTAATAAGCATATAAAAGGAGGCCCATGCGCAACGTAGAGGGGGTTGGACTGGTTCGGAAGGTTCGGATCATTTCGAAGTCAAAAAACACTGAGCTCTCTATGTTGGGGAACGTAGCAGAAATTCAAAATTTTCCTACGTGTCACCAAGATCTATCTATGGAGAAACCTGCAACGAGGGAAGGAGAGTGCATCTACATACCCTTATAGATCGCTAAGCGGAAGCGTTCAAGAGAACGGGGTTGAAGGAGTCGTACTCGTCATGATCCAAATCACCGGAGATCCTAGTGCCGAACGGACGGCTCCTCCGCGTTCAACACACGTACAGCCCGATGACGTCTCCCACGCCTTGATCCAGAAAGGAGAGAGGGAGAGGTTGAGGAAGACTCCGTCTAGCAGTAGCACGACGGCGTGGTGGTGGTGGAGGAGCGTGGCAATCCTGCAGGGCTTCGCCAAGCACCTGCGGGAGAGGAGGAGGACTTGGGAGAGGGGGAGGGCTGCGCCAGAACTTCGTGTAAAGCTGCCATGCGCCTCCCCACTATATATAGGGGTGGAGGGGCTGGTTTCTTGCCCTCCAAGTCCATTGGGGCGTTGGCCAAGGTGGGAGGAAAGAAATCCCATCATTTCCTTCCCCACCGATTGTTATCCCCCCTTTTTAGGGATCTTGATCTTATCCCTTCGGGATATGATCTTATTCCTTCTAAGGGGGGATCTTGGTGCTCCTTGACCAGGGGTGTGGGGCCTTGCCCTCACTACCCACGTTCATGTGGGTCCCCCCATGTAGGTGGGCCCCACTCCGGAACCTTCTAGAACCTTCCCGGTACAATACCGAAAAATCCCGAACATTTTCCGGTGGCCAAAATAGGACTTCCCATATATAAATCTTTACCTCCGGACTATTCCGGAATTCCTCGTGACGTCTGGGATCTCATCCGGGACTCCGAACAACATTCGGTAACCACATACAAACTTCCTTTATAACCTTAGCATCATCGAACCTTAAGTGTGTAGACCCTACGGGTTCGGGAGACATGTAGACATGACCGAGACGTTCTCCGGTCAATAAACAACAGCGGGATCTGGATACCCATGTTGGCTCCCACATGTTCCACGATGATCTCATCGGATGAACCACGATGTCAACGACTCAATCGATCCCGTATTCAATTCCCTTTGTCTAGCGATATTTTACTTGCCCGAGATTCGATCGTCGGTATACCTATACCTTGTTCAATCTCGTTACCGGCAAGTCTCTTTACTCGTTCTGTAACACATCATCCCGTGATTAACCCCTTGATCACATTGTGCACATTATGATGATGTCCTGCCGAGTGGGCCCAGAGATACCTCTCCGTTTACACGGAGTGACAAATCCCAGTCTCGATTCGTGCCAACCCAACAGACACTTTTGGAGATACCTGTAATGCACCTTTATAGCCACCCAGTTACGTTGTGACGTTTGGTACACCCAAAGCATTCCTACGGTATCCGGGAGTTGCACAATCTCATGGTCTAAGGAAAAGATACTTGACATTAGAAAAGCTTTAGCATACGAACTACACGATCTTTGTGCTAGGCTTAGGATTGGGTCTTGTCCATCACATCATTCTCCTAATGATGTGATCCCGTTATCAACGACATCCAATGTCCATAGCCAGGAAACCATGACTATCTGTTGATCACAACGAGCTAGTCAACTAGAGGCTCACTAGGGACATATTGTGGTCTATGTATTCACACGTGTATTACGATTTCTGGATAATACAGTTATAGCATGAATAAAAGACTATTATCATGAACAAAGAAATATAATAATAACACTTTTATTATTGCCTCTAGGGCATATTTCCAACAGTCTCCCACTTGCACTAGAGTCAATAATCTAGTTCACATCACCATGTGATTAACACTGACAGGTCACATCACCATGTGACCAATATCCAAAGAGTTTACTAGTGTCACTAAACTAGTTCACATCATCATGTGATTAAGACTCAATGAGTTCTGGGGTTTGATCATGTTCTGCTTGTGAGAGAGGTTTTAGTCAACGGATCTGTAACATTCAGACCCGTATGTACTTCACAAATCTCTAGGTCATATTGTAAACGCTGCTACCATTCTCCACTTGGAGCTATTCCAAATGGTTGCTCCACTATACGTATCCGGTTTGCTACTCAGAGTCATTCGGATAGGTATTAAAGCTTGCATCGACGTAACCCTTTACGCCGAACTCTTTATCACCTCCATAATCGAGAAACATGTCCTTATTCTTCTAACGACAATTTTGACCGCTATCTGGTGATCTACTCCTTGATCACCTTTGTACTCTCTTGCCAGGCAAGTGGCAAGGCACACATCAGGTGCGGTACTTAGCATAGCATACTGTAGAGCCTACGTATAAAGCATAGGGGACGACCTTCGTCCTTTCTCTCATTTCTGCCGTGGTCGAGCTTTAAGTCTTAACTTCGTACCTTACAACTCAGGCAAGAACTCCTTCTTTGACTGATCCATCTTGAACACCTTCAAGATCATTTCAAGGTATATGCTCATTTGAAAGTACCATTAAGCGGTTTTGATCTATCCTCATAGGTCTTGATGTTCAATGTTCAAGTAGCTTAATCCAGGTTTTCTATTGAAAAACACCTTTCAAATAACCCTATATGCTTTCTAGAAAATCATTTCTGATCATCAACATGTCAACAACATATACTCATCAGAAATTCTATAGTGCTCCCACTCACTTCTTTGGAAATACAAGTTTCTCATAAACTTTGTATAAACCCAAAATCTTTGATCATCTTATCAAAGTGCACATTCCAACTCCGAGATGCTTACTCCAGTCCATGGAAGGATCGCTAGAGCTAGCATACCTTTTAGCATCCTTAGGATCGACAAAACCTTTCTGATTGTATTGCATACAACCTTTCCTTACGAAAACCGGTAAGGAAACTCGTTTTGACATCCATCTGCCAGATTTCATAAATGCAGCTAATGCTAACATGAATCCGACGGACTTAAGCATCGCTACGGATGAGAAAATCTCATCGTAGTCAACTCCTTGAACTTGTGAAAAAAAAACTCTTTGCCACAAGTCGAGCTTCATAGACGGTGACATTACCGTCCACGTCCGTCTTCTTCTTAAAGATCCATTTATCTTAATGGCTTGCCGATCATTGGGCAAGTCCACCAAAGTCCATGCTTTGTTCTGATACATGGATCCTATCTTGGATTTCATGGTTTCTTAACCATTTGTCGGAATTTTGGCCCACCATCGCTTCTCCATAGCTCGTAGGTTCATTGTTGTCTAGCAACATGACCTTCAAGACATGATTACTGTACCACTCTGAAGTAGTACGTATCCTTGTCACCCTACGAAGTACGGCAGTGACTTGATCTGAAACTTCATGATCACTATCATAAGCTTCTATTTCAATTGGTGTAGGTGCCACATGAACAACTTCCTGTGCCCTGATACACACTGGTTGAAGTGATGGTTCAATAACCATATCAAGTCTCCACCATCCTCCCACTCAACTCTTTCGAGAGAAACCTTTCCTCGAGAAAGGACCCGATTCAAGAAACAATCCATATTGCTTTCGGATCTGAATTAGGAGGTATACCCAACTGTTTTGGGTGTCCTATGAAGATGCATTTTATCCGCTTTGGGTTCGAGCTTATCAATCCTGAAACTTTTTCACATAAGCGTCGCAGCCCCAAACCTTTAAGAAACGACAACTTAGGTTTCTCTAAACCATAATTCATACGGTGTCATCTCAACGGAATTACGTGGTGCCCTATTTAAAGTGAATGTGGTTGTCTCTAATGCCTAACCCATGAACAATAGTGGTAATTCGATAAGAGACATCATGGTACGCACCATATCCAATAGGATGCAACTATGATGTTCGGACACACCATCACACTATGGTGTTCCAGGCGCTATTAATTGTGAAACAATTTCCACAATGTCTTAATTGCGTGCCAAAACTCGTAACTCAGATACTCATCTCTATGATCATATCATAGACATTTTATCCTCTTGTCACAATGATCTTCAACTTCACTTTGAAATTACTTGAACCATTCAATAATTCAGACTTGTGTTTCATCAAGTAAATATACTCAACATCTACTCGAATCATCTGTGAAGTAAGAACATAACGATATTCACTGCATGCCTCAGCACTCATTGGACTGCACACATCAAAATGTGTTACTTCCAACAAGTTGCTATCTTGTTCCATCTTATTGAAACCGAGGCTTTTCAGTCATCTTGCCCATGTGGTATGATTTGCATATCTCAAGTGATTCAAAATCAAGTGAGTCCAAACGATCCATCTGCATGGAGTTTCTTCATGCGTATACACCAATAGACATGGTTCGCATGTCTCAAACTTTTCAAAAATGAGTGAGTCCAAAGATCCATCAACATGGAGCTTCTTCATGCGTTTTATACCAATATGACTTATATGGCAGTGCCACAAGTGAGTGGTACTATCATTACTATCTTATATATTTTGGCATGAAAATGTCTATCACTACGATCGAGATTCAATAAACCATTTAGGTTTAATACTAATCTTGATGGTAGAGGGAGCGTGCGATGTTTGATCACATCAAACATATATCGTCAGCTCACCTTTAGCTAGTCTCTGTTTATTCCGTAGCTCTTTTATTTCGAGTTACTAACACTTAGCAACTGAACCGGTATCTTAATACCCTGGTGCTACTAGGAGTACTAGTAAAGTACACATTAACATAATGTATATCCAATATACTTCTATCGACTTTGCCAGCCTTCTCATCTACCAAGTATCTAGGGTAATTCTGCTCCAGTGGTTGTTCCCCTTATCACAGAAGCACTTAGTCTCGGGTTTGGGTTCAACCTCGGGTTTCTTCACTGGTGCAGCAGCTGATTTGCCGTTTCATGAAGTATCCCTTCTTGTCCTTGCCCTTCTTGAAACTAGTGGTTTCACCAACCATCAACAATTGATGCTCCTTCTTGATTTCTACTTTCGCGATGTCAAACAACGTGAATACCTCAAGGATCATCATATCTATCCCTGATATGTTATAGTTCATCACGAAGCTCTAGCAGCTTGGTGGCAATGACTTTGGGGAAACATCACTATCTCATCTGGAAGATCAACTCCCACTCGATTCAAGTGATTGTTGCACTCAGACAATCTGAGACAAGCTCAACGATTGAGCTTTTCTCCCTTAGTTTGCAGGTTAAGAAAATCGTCGGAGGTCTTATACCTCTTGACGTGGGCATGAGCCTGAAATCCCCATTTCAGCCCTCGAAACATCTCATATGTTCCGCGACGTTTCGAAAAACGTCTTTGGTGCCTTAACTCTAAACCGTTTAACTGAACTATCACGTAGTTATCAAAACGTGTATGTCTGATGTTCGTAACATCCACAAACGACGTTTGGGGTTCAGCACACTGAGCGGTGCATTAAGGACATAAGCTTTCTATTGTCCGCATAATCGCTACTGTCAACTTTCAACTATATTTTCTCTAGGAACATATCTAAACAGTGGAACTAAAGCGCGAGCTTACGACATAATTGGCAAAGGTCTTTTGACTATGTTCAGGATAATTAAGTTCATCTTATGAACTCCCACTCAGATAGACATCCCTCTGGTCATCTAAGTGATTACATGATCCGAGTCAACTAGGCCGTGTCCGATCATCACGTGAGACGGACTAGTCATCATCGGTGAACATCTTCATGTTGATCGTATCTACTATACGACTCATGCTCGACCTTTCGGTCTCCGTGTTCCGAGGCCATGTCTGTACATGCTAGGCTCGTCAAGTTAACCCTAAGTGTTTCGCGTGTGTAAATCTGTCTTACACCCGTTGTATGTGAACGTAAGAATCCATCACACCCGATCATCACGTGGTGCTTAGAAGCGACGAACTTTAGCAACGGTGCACAGTTAGGGGAGAACACTTCTTGAAATTGTTGTAAGGGATCATCTTATTTACTACCGTCGTTCTAAGTAAACAAGATGCATAAACATGATAAACATCACATGCAATCAAATAGTGACATGATATGGCCAATATCATTTTGCTCCTTTTGATCTCCATCTTCGGGGCTCCATGATCATCATCGTCACCGGCATGACACCATGATCTCCATCATCATGATCTCCATCATCGTGTCTTCATGAAGTTGTCTCGCCAACTATTACTTCTACTACTATGGCTACCGGTTAGCAATAAAGTAAAGTAATTACATGGCGTTATTCAATGACACGCAGGTCATACAATAAATTAAGACAACTCCTATGGCTCCTGCCGGTTGTCATACTCATCGACATGCAAGTCGTGATTCCTATTACATGAACATGATCAATCTCATACATCACATATCATTCATCACATTCTTCTTGGCCATATCACATCACATAGCATACCCTGCAAAAACAAGTTAGACGTCCTCTAATTGTTGTTTGCATGTTTTACGTGGCTGCTATGGGTTTCTAGCAAGAACGTTTCTTACCTACGCAAAACCACAACGTGATATGCCAATTGCTATTTACCCTTCATAAGGACCCTTTTCATCGAATCCGTTCCGACTAAAGTGGGAGAGACTGGCACCCGCTAGCCACCTTATGCACCAAGTGCATGTTAATCGGTGGAACCTGTCTCATGTAAGAGTACGTGTAAGGTCGGTCCGGGCCGCTTCATCCCACAATACCGTCGAAACAAGATTGGACTAGTAACGGTAAGCATATTGAACAAAATCAACGCCCACAACTACTTTGTGTTCTACTCGTGCGAAGAATCTACGCAATAGACCTAGCTCATGATGCCACTGTTGGGGAACGTAGCAGAAATTCAAAATTTTCCTACGTGTCACCAAGATCTATCTATGGAGAAACCTGCAATGAGGGAAGGATAGTGCATCTACATACCCTTGTAGATCGCTAAGCGGAAGCGTTCAAGAGAACGGGGTTGAAGGAGTCGTACTCGTCATGATCCAAATCACCGGAGATCCTAGTGCCGAACGGACGACACCTCCGCGTTCAACACACGTACAGCTCGATGACGTCTCCCACGCCTTGATCCAGCAAGGAGAGAGGGAGAGGTTGAGGAAGACTCCGTCCAGCAGCAGCACGACGGCGTGGTGGTGGTGGAGGAGCGTGGCAATCCTGCAGGGCTTCGCCAAGCACCTGCGGGAGAGGAGGAGGACTTGGGAGAGGGGGAGGGCTGCGCCAGAACTTCGTGTAAAGATCCCATGCGCCTCCCCACTATATATAGGGGTGGAGGGGCTGGTTTCTTGCCCTCCAAGTCCATTGGGGCGTTGGCCAAGGTGGGAGGAAAGAAATCCCATCATTTCCTTCCCCACCGATTGTTATCCCCCCTTTTTAGGGATCTTGATCTTATCCCTTCGGGATATGATCTTATTCCTTCTAAGGGGGGATCTTGGTGCTCCTTGACCAGGGGTGTGGGGCCTTGCCCTCACTACCCACGTTCATGTGGGTCCCCCCATGCAGGTGGGCCCCACTCCGGAACCTTCTAGAACCTTCCCGGTACAATACCGAAAAATCCCGAACATTTTCCAGTGGCCAAAATAGGACTTCCCATATATAAATCTTTACCTCCGGACTATTCCGGAACTCCTCGTGACGTCCGGGATCTCATCCGGGACTCCGAAGAACATTCGGTAACCACATACAAACTTCCTTTATAACCTTAGCGTCATCGAACCTTAAGTGTGTAGACCCTACGGGTTCGGGAGACATGTAGACATGACCGAGACGTTCTCCGGTCAATAAACAACAGCGGGATCTGGATACCCATGTTGGCTCCCACATGTTCCACGATGATCTCATTGGATGAACCACAATGTCAAGGACTCAATCGATCCCGTATTCAATTCCCTTTGTCTAGCGATATTTTACTTGCCCGAGATTCGATCGTCGGTATACCGATACCTTGTTCAATCTCGTTACCGGCAAGTCTCTTTACTCGTTCCGTAACACATCATCCCGTGATTAACCCCTTGATCACATTGTGCACATTATGATGATGTCCTACCGAGTGGGCCCAGAGATACCTCTTCGTTTACACGGAGTGACAAATCCCAGTCTCGATTCGTGCCAACCCAACAGACACTTTCAGAGATACCTGTAATGCACCTTTATAGCCACCCAGTTACGTTGTGACGTTTGGTACACCCAAAGCATTCCTACGGTATCCGGGAGTTGCACAATCTCATGGTCTAAGGAAAAGATACTTGACATTAGAAAAGCTTTAGCATACGAACTACACGATCTTTGTGCTAGGCTTAGGATTGGGTCTTGTCCATCACATCATTCTCCTAATGATGTGATCCCGTTATCAACGACATCCAATGTCCATAGCCAGGAAACCATGACTATCTGTTGATCACAACGAGCTAGTCAACTAGAGGCTCACTAGGGACATATTGTGGTCTATGTATTCACACGTGTATTACGATTTTCGGATAATACAGTTATAGCATGAATAAAAGACTATTATCATGAACAAAGAAATATAATAATAACACTTTTATTATTGCCTCTAGGGCATATTTCCAACACTCTAGAGCAAGAACACAATACAATCAAACAAGCAGCAGTAGGAGTATTATCTCTCCGGAGAGCTCCGAAGCTGGGTAAACTGCTCGTGTGCTTCGCCTCGATCTGCTCTTCGTGCGACCTCTGCCCCCCGCTGAACCGAAAGGGGCTCGGTCCGCCGGTCCCATAGGTGTTCGTGGATCAGTTTCCCCGACAATCACCTCCTCCGATATCTACGGTATAAGAAAAATACGTACTTAACGTAAATACCGCGAGTGCACAGAAAAGTGTTACAAATAGTTTCCAAATAAATATGACAAAAAACTAGATAGAAAAATAAAGATGACAGAAAAAGAATCAATCAGAAATCAGTTTCTGCTTAAAAGTTAGAAAGGTTTTAAAACCAGGGACTTATCTGTAATGAAACATATAGTTTCCAGGGGGTCAACTGATAAAACAGAAAACGATTCGAAAAAAAGAGAAAACACTAACGAGGGTTCCCACCTGCCAGGTTTAAATTTTCAAAGAGGAGAAACAGGTCTCGTCGGCGCTCGAGAGCTGCGGTGGTCGCCGGCGGTGACCCACGACGAGTTAGGATGATCGGAGAGTACCTACGTGCTCATGGTGTCCTTCCGCGTCGGTGGATGGTGGTGGTGGTCGTCGGCGAGCACCACGTCAACGGTGGTTCTTGCTCCGATGGACAACGGTTTGGGTGGAGTTGGATCTCGTCGGGGAGGGCTGCGGAGGTCAAATTGGAGCCGGGGTTAGATCACTGGGTTCCCGAGGAGGCTACTGACGAGGTTTGGGCGTCGGGGATGGCCTCACCAGAGTGATTCGAGCTGGTGGCCGAGGAGGATCGGGGCGGTCGGAGTTCGGGGAGGAGACCTCCACGAGGTCCTCCTAGTGGCTTGGCGGGGTACTGGTGAGGTGTAGTGGTGGTGCGTGCTCGAGAACGAGCTCGGGACTCCTTTTTATAGGCGATCTGAGGTGGTGGCTGAGAACGGGGATCTCTGGCGATGGTTACGGCGGCACAGTGCTTGGTCGGGGAGATTAGGCGGTTGATCATTGACGTGGAGGTCCACGGGCTCCGTTTAGCATCTAACCTTGGCTGGATCGGGCATGCTGGCTGGTTTCGGCAGAACGGGGCGGCGCGGGCCCGTCGGCGGCAGAGGGCGCGCCCTGTGCTTGCCGGGCTACGGCGACGGTGCTGCAGTGTGCGCTATCATGCATGAAGCCACGTGGAGGGCTAGGGAGCGTTGGGCGGTGCAGAACAGCGTAGCGAGCCAGTGCTGGCTCCGTTTGGCCGCCACGGGTGGCTCTGCCACGACAGAAGCTACCGGCGTCGGTGATGCTCGCCGCCACCGACACCTGCGTCCATCCAAGCGGGCGTGCGGTGCTCTGGCCAGGGAGAAAGGGCTGTGTGCAACGTGCCAGTGTGCACGGGTGGTCGATGACAGGTCACTGACGAAAAACGACACTGAAGATACTCTGAACTCTGAATTTTACTGAAAGTGTACAGGAACAGTGCCGGCCAAGTGTTCGACGAAATGATTTTGGCATGTGGGGAATTTTCCTTGAGCTGATTTTTGGTGGGGTGGCCTCTCATTGCATCTGGGGGCTGCCTGAATTTGGTAGAATTTTTGGGGAAAGAAAAATATGAATTTCCTCAAAAATGATGAATCTGGTCCAAACTTGCAGAGGTTGAAACTTGAAAATTTTGAACAGAGAAAGAGTGGATCCTTATGGTTCTAGGTTGTGGGTGCTAAGGACTATCCAGAGGAGTTGGTTTGAGATCAAAACTCAAAGGGAATTAGGTACTTGCTTTGCAAATCACCTAGGCTTAAAATAAATGACAGAATTGTTTTTAAAATAAATGAAATAAAATCCAAAAATGGATTTAACTTGTTGGGACAGAATGTTTGGATTGCCCCAAAGTGGATGGAGGGGTTTTGGGAGGATTTACCACATGAGGCATGGTAAAACCAAGGATGCTTCAAAACAAAAGAGTAGCTCCAAAATCCTTAGGTTTTTTTAAAGAAAGTAAATTCCAAGAAATGTTTTTGAGAATGGAAACTCAGAAGAAAGGTTTTTAATAATCAAATACCAGGGTTGCAGAGGATGCAACAAAAAAAGCAAAGCCCTTGCCAAGGGAAAAAGTTTTTGAGAGAGAGAGGTTTTAGGAAGGATTTAAATGACCTTCTTCAAACCAAGCAAGGCTTTTGCTGCAAAACAAAAACAAAGAATTTTTTTTTGGAGTGTCACAGAGCCGCTCGACGAATCACCAAGCTGAGCACTGGGCGGACTGCATAATTAAATTCGGCATTAGAAATTACCGAATAATAGAGGAGCGCCGTGAGTATTCGGGTAACCGGGCACTTACAATTTCGCCAGGGGCTTGACCCTGGATGGCCATTCCTCCTCGCCGTCTTCGGCGTTAGAGGCGTAGTCCGGCAGAGGGGGTTTCCCCTTCTTGGACCCTCTGGCCTCCCCAGTTGGGGCGGCCTTCCTTTTCTTTCCTCCCCCCGTTGGAGGGGGAGAGGCTTCTTCTTCTTCTTCTTCTTCCTCCTCCTTGTCTTCTGAGGCGGAGGGTGCGTCGGGGTTATCGGGCGATGAATCCGACACCACCAGGCGCTAGGAACTCTTTCGAGTCCCCGTGGCCTTCTTCTTAGCCTTCTTCTCTGGCACCACGTGAGGTGCCGAAACCAGCAGCTTCGTTAAACGAGCGTCCACTGGGTCTTCGGGCAAAGGAGCCGGATAGTTGATCTGTCCGGCCTTCTTCTGCCAGTCCTGTTAAAGGGATGGGGGTTTAGATCCCGCATAGAATCAAATCTATGGAAAACAGATACCCCATAATGGGAAAATTAGCTCACCACGCTGGCTTGGTGCTTGGCGCAGAATCTGCGATCCTCGGTGACGGGAGGGGAGACCTCGGAGCTCTTGAATAGCACCTTCCATGCATCCTCGTGCTTTGTGTCGAAGAGCCAGGACAGAGTCTGGTGCTGGGCCGGGTCAAACTCCCACAAATTGAAAGCCCGTCGTTGACACATGAGAATCCGGCGGAAGAGCATGACCTGGACTACGGTGACAAGTTTAATCTTCCTGCTGATCAGGTCTTTGATGCAGGTTTGAAGTCTGGTCACTTCTGCTGAGTTACCCCATGACAAGCCCGTCTCTTTCCAAGATGTGAGCTGTGTGGGAATGCCAGATTGGAATTCGGGGGCCGCTGCCCATTCAGGGTCATGCGGCTCGGTGATGTAGAACCACTCCGATTGCCACCCTTTGATGGTCTCTACGAGGGCGCCCTCGAGCCATGTAACGTTGGGTATCTTGCCCACCATGGCGCCTCCGCACTCCGCTTGGCGGCCGCCCACGACCTTCGGCGTGACGCTTAAGATCTTTAGCCATAGGCCAAAGTGAGGCTTGATGCGGAGGAAGGCCTCGCACACGACGATGAACGCCGAGATGTTGAGGATGAAGTTCAGGGCCAGATCATAGAAGTCCAGGCCGTAGTAGAACATGATCCCCCGGACAAATGGGTGAAGAGGAAAACCTAGTCCACGGAGGAAATGGGGAAGGAAAACAACCCTCTCATGGGGCCTCGGGGTGGGGATGAGTTACCCCTCATATGGAAGCCAGTGCACGATGTCTTCGGACAAGTATCCGGCCTTCCTCAACTTTTTGATTTGCCCCTCCGTGATGGAGGAGGCCATCTATCTACCTCCCGCTCCGGACATGATTGGAGTAGGTTGAGGTGGGCAGTGCGGGCTTGGGCGTTGGAGCTCGAGCGCGCAAGGACGAATAAGCAAAGGAGGAAGAAGGCGTGAATGGAAAGTGCGGATTTTTATCCCCTTATATGGGCAGCCAAAACTACGAGCCCCCGCCGGCCTAATAAAACTTGCTTATCTCCCAAGCGCCACGGTTAATGGCGCGGTCGGGTTACCCACGCCTGTATTGATGAGAATCCCGGAATAAGGGGACACGATCTCTGCTTTGACAAGATGTGCCAAGGAAGCCGCCTCGCTAAACGCGCTGAGGTGGAACAGTAAAATGAATAAAAGCCTGGCCATGGCATGGGGTCACGCTACAGAATACGTCAGCAGATTAGATTGGTGCAAATGTTATTCTCTCTATGGTGGTATGTGGAACTTATTTTGCAGAGCCTGACACTATCCTGGTGTTCAACATCTTCTATGAATTATTCGGAGGAGGAACCCGCCTTGCAATGCCGAAGACAACTTGCGCGCCGGACTTGTCGTCATTGAAGCCTGGTTCAGGGGCTACTGAGGGAGTCCTGGATTAGGGGGTGTCCGGATGGCCGGACTATGACCTTTGGCTGAACTCCCGGACTATGAAGATACAAGATTGAAGACTCCGTCCCGTGTCCGGATGGGACTTTCCTTAGCGTAGAAGGCAAGCTTGGCAATACGATATGAAGATCTCCTCCCATTGTAACTTTCCTTAGCGTAGAAGGCAAGCTTGGCAATACGATATGAAGATCTCCTCCCATTGTAACCGACTCTGTGTAACCCTAGCCCTCTCCGGTGTCTATATAAACCGGAGAGTTTTAGTCCGTAGGACGAACAACAATCATACCATAGGCTAGCTTCTAGGGTTTAGCCTCTCTGATCTCGTGGTAGATCAACTCTTGTAATACCCATACCATCAATATTAATCAAGTAGGAGTAAGGTTTTACCTCCACTGAGAGGACCCGAACCTGGGTAAAAATATCGTGTCCCTTGTCTCCTGTTACCATCCGCCTAGACGCACAGTTCAGGACCCCCTACCCGAGATCCGCCGGTTTTGACGGTGATAGGGAGTGTACAACCGCTATATTTAAGTTGTCAAGGCATCTAAGCAGTTGAAATAATCTGAGAAAGCACTTAACAATGTGGCCTCATATAATCTATGAAGACAGTCTTGTGATGAAGTTGAGAGAAAAAGTTAAGGACTCAAATGAAATAGGCATGCATTTCTTTACGATAGTACAGTAGGCACTGTGACATATTGGCCAACTCAGGTATAACGTAACAACAAACAAGCATTCAAATCAAGCAATACAACAAAGCAGACAACTGAACTATTTGTAATTCGGTAGGATTACACGTTGAGGGCACAAGCCAAGAAAGCAGCCCACTCGCATTACATTTAACATGTACTAAAACACACTGGCTTACCATATGTTGCTGTGAAGCCTAGCTGCTGTTGCAATGTTCTTTGAAGATATCGTCAGCATCCCGTGGTTGCAAATCTAGTTGTTGTAGTTTATTCTGCACCATCTATTTAGGTAAAATTAATTTTAATCACATGCACTGGTCCGAGTTGATCATCAATGGTTCATCTAAACTAATGAAAGAAGGGTGTGTGCATACACGACAATATATCTGCTTCCCTCTATTTTTATGCTTGTTCGAGGTGCCAGCACCAAAAGAACAAATATTTTGCTTGATGGGGTTGGCAGCTCGATAATTAATAGAAGCATCAAATTAGTCATGCAACTTGGGAAGATCAAGAACACACAAACAAGTAATGAACAGAGGCTCGGAGCAGTGATGTAATAGCTAGCATTAGAAAATGTAGGGTAAAACAAACAAAAAGCAGCGGAACCACGTTCTAGTTTACTGATGTGTAATTAAGCATAGAGAACATTAAGCAGTCTGATGGAACCAACAGGTGGCATCAGAACAAAACTAAAGCATATTAACTATATGTGCACTAGTATGTAATTTAACACATGTAACATCTTCATTGCCAGAAGTATGGCCCTACAGGTGCAAGCAGAGTAACGCGTCTCATGAAAAACTGAATGATGCCCTGAAGAAATTGAAAGGTGCAGTGCTTATGCTAGGAAAGTGAACGTAGGCGCCGGCCGTTGGATAATAGTACCTGATTCTCGGCGGCGTATGGGTATCATTGTCATACTTGATAGCTAAGGATCGTCGATGGTGCTCGTGTTGCGGTTGAGTTTGGGCCGGCTGTCGCCGTCGCTGAAGCTGCTCCGGTGCTACGGTTGTGGCGCCTGTCGACATACAAGAAAGCTCATCCGTGGTAAGTGAACAGTTGCACGATAAAGAGAAAAACCGAAGGAGTACAAATCTAAATAACCTGATGAGGCCGTGGCGTCGGTAAAGCAGGGCCGGTGGAGTTGAATATGGCGTCCGTGGAGCGGGTCCGGTGTAGTGGACGAAGGCTTCGGCGGGCGCATTGTATAGTGCTTTCGGTGAAGCGGATCTGTTGCGTCGGATGAGGGCTTGTATGAAGGGCCAGCGAAGGGGCGGACGAGGGAGTCAGTGAAGGACCTACGCTGTGGTGGAGGGCGCCGGTTAAGTAGATCCGGTGCGGTGGACCATGATGGCGGTCAAGGAGATCTGGAGCAGTGGACAAGCCAGTCGCTGAAGCGGCTCCGATGAAGTGGTGAGTTGGCAGTTGGGGGTTCCAAGGTGCGAAAGGTAGATCCGGTGGGGTGTGAGGTCCACCGCTGCGGCGGACGACTAGATTCGGAGGCTTGGCGTGGTTGGGGGGTCGGGGAGGGGAAGGGGAGGGGCTCTGGGGAAGAATGTTGGGGGCAAAGAGGGGAAAACAATGGAGTTACCAAAGCAGTCCTTTTCCGTTCATGTGGCAGGGGTAAAACAGGAATATCATAGGGCTAAACTTTCGGGCGCGTGATATTTCGACGTGATCGGGAAGTTTGAAAGCTTTTGGCGCCTAAAATTATAAGTATTCTGCTCTCGTACGACCGACTATGATATCATGGCCGACAATTTGTTTGTTTTGCATGCAAAAAAAATGTTCAAGTTTTGAAAATCAATGTCTCCAACTCGAAACTTAGATTGTCCATTCAATTCAAATATAGATCATTGAGCTACTACAAGCAAATACCATCATACGGTCCAATTCAAATGAAATTGCAAATGTGTTTATCCTAAATATGATGACAAAAGCAAAAATGTGTATGTGTATGAATAAAGTGGATGATTATAAAGTTTGAACATGCCCATATGTGTATATCTCTAGGTTTGATATATTAATTTGAAATCACGAAATCCCGGCTTAAAAATTGTACCTCCATTTAAATGAATTACAAAAGCTAATGATGGAGTCGAATTCCAAAATTCCAATATTAGGTTTGTAATTATGGTACATCAAGGTATATCACGCATGTTCAAAAGTATTGTTATCTCATTGTACAAACTATGAAACAAATGGATCAACCATGAGTGCACAATATCTCAATTACGCTAAAGTCCCTCAAATATAGACACCTCACTCTTTATCTGAAGTCAACCCCCCCACCACCACACACACACACACACACATAGAAGTTGTTCTCTCCCCCAAACACCAACACACGAGCACATTAACACCTGTGACGCCCCCGATTCAATCGTACACTAATCATGCACGCAAATGTGTACGATCAAGATCAGGGACTCACGGGAAGATATCACAACACAACTCTACAAATAAAATAAGTCATACAAGCATCATAATACAAGCCAGGGGCCTCGAGGGCTCGAATACAAGTGCTCGATCATAGACGAGTCAGCGGAAGCAACAATATCTGAGTACAGACATAAGTTAAACAAGTTGCCATAAGATGGCTAGCACAAACTGGGATACAGATCGAAAGAGGCGCAGGCCTCCTGCCTGGGATCCTCCTAAACTACTCCTGGTCGTCATCAGCGGGCAGCACGTAGTAGTAGGCACCTCCAGTGTAGTAGGGGTCGTCGTCGATGGTGGCGTCTGGCTCCTGGACTCCAGCATCTGGTTGCGACAACCAGAAAGAAAGGAAAGGGGAAAAAAGGGGGGAGAAAGCAACCGTGAGTACTCATCCAAAGTACTCGCAAGCAAGGAACTACACTACATATGCATGGGTATATGTGTAAGGAGGCCATATCAGAGGACTGAACTGCAGAATGCCAGAATAAGAGGGGGATAACTAGTTCTGTCGAAGACTACGCTTCTCGCAGCCACCGTCGTGCAGCATGTAGAAGAGAGTAGATTGACGTCCTCCATGTAGCATCTTCAAGTAGCATCTCCAAGTAGCATCTCCAGGTAGCATAATCCTACCCGGCGATCCTCTCCTCGTCGCCCTGCGGAAAAGCGATCACCGGGTTGTCTGTGGAACTTGGAAGGGTGTGTTTTATTAAGTATCCGGTTCTAGTTGTCATAAGGTCAAGGTACAACTCCAAGTCATCCTGTTACCGAAGATCACGGCTATTCGAATAGATTAACTTCCCTGCAGGGGTGCACCACATAACCCAACACGCTTGATCCCATTTGGCCGGACACACTTTCCTGGGTCATGCCCGGCCTCGGAAGATCAACACGTCGCAGCCCCACCTAGGCACAACAGAGAGGTCAGCACGCCGGTCTAAACCTAAGCGCGCAGGGGTCTGGGCCCATCGCCCTGAGCACACCTGCACGTTGCGTGGGCGGCCGAAAGCAGACCTAGCCTAGTGGCGTTCCAGTCCAATCCGGCGCGCGCCGCTCCGTCGCTGACGTCTGAAGTGCTTCGGCTGATACCACGACGTCGGGATACCCATAACTACTCCCACGTAGATGGTTAGTGCGTATAGGCTCGTAGCTGACTCAGATCAAATACCAAGATCTCGTTAAGCGTGTTAAGTATCCGTGAACGCCGAACAGGGCCAGGCCCACCTGTCTCCTAGGTGGTCTCAACCTGCCCTGTCGCTCCGCCACAAAGTAACAGTCGAGGGCCGTCGGGAACCCAGGCCCACCTCTACCGGGATGGAGCCACCTGTCCTTTCAGCCCCCTCGTCAGAATCACTTGCGGGTACTCAATGAGCTGACCCGACTTTAGTCACCATCTGTATAGTATGTATGTATGTATAGTATATACCCGTGATCACCTCCCAAGTGATCACGGCCCGATAGTATAGCAAGGCAGACTGACAAGAATGTAGGGCCAATGATGATAAACTAGCATCCTATACTAAGCATTTAGGATTGCGGGTAAGGTATCAATGACTGTAGCAGCAATGACAGGCTATGCATCAGAATAGGATTATCGGAAAGCAGTAACATGCTACACTACTCTAATGCAAGCAGTATAGAGTAGAATAGGCGATATCTGGTGATCAAGGGGGGGCTTGCCTGGTTGCTCTGGCAAGAAGGAGGGGTCGTCAACTCCGTAGTCGAACTAGGCAGCAGCAGCGTCGGTCTCGTAGTCTACCGGAGAGAAGAGGGGGAAGAAACAATGAATACAATGCAAACAAATGCATATCGCTGCATGACATGACAAGTAACGATGCTAGGTGTGCCCAATCGCGGTAGTAGGTGATACCGACGAAGGGGGAAAACATCCGGGAAAGTATTCCCGGTGTTTCGCGTTTACGGACCGGTGAACTGGAGGGGGAAAGTTGCGTGTTCGGTATGCTAGGGGTGTGTGGCGGACGAACGGGCTGCGTATCCGGATTCGTCTCGTCGTTCTGAGCAACTTTCATGTTGAAATTATTTTCATCTGAGCTACGGTTTATTTTCTATTAATTTTAAAAGATTTAAATCATTTTCAGGATTTATTTAATTATTTTAATGCAACATTATCCAGAATAGTGCACGCTGACGTCATCATGACGTCAGCAGTCAACAGGGAGTTGACTGGGTCAATCTGACGTGTGGGTCCCGCATGTCATTGACTGATTAGTCTAATTAGGGTTTAATAAAACTAACTACTTAATTAGATTAATTAAACATGATTAATTAACTTAATTAATCCATTAATTATTTTAATCATTAATTAATTAATTATTAACTAATTTCTTATTTATATATTTATTTTTATTTCGTTTTTTTTTGTTTGCTCAGGGGCGTGGTCCCTGTTTGTCATTGGCCCAGAGGCCAAACAGGGCGCGAGCGACGGTTTACGGGGGTGCCCCGTTCGGGTGCACGCGCAGGGGCACGCGGGCGTGGACACGGGCGGCCACGGCGGGGCACGTCGCCGGCCAGGGATGGGCGCAGGGGCGCATCCCGCCCAGTGTGGGGCGAGGTTGCCGGCGGCCACCGCACAAGCGGCAGCAGGGCGGCGGTGCCGGCGTGGGGCGAGGGGAGCAGGGGGGCGGCCCTAGCGACCGAGCGGGCGCGGCCCCAGCGGTGGACGCGCGCGGGAGAAAGGCTCCTGGGGGAGCGCTCGCCCACAGGGTGTGCGGCGGAACCGAGCCAGTGGCCAAGGCGGCCGTGGTGGCCGGCCGACGTGGGGGGAGACGGAGTGCGGTCCGGCGAAGAGCGGGCGTGCGGGCGGCAGAGGAGCACTAGTAGGGGAGCCGGGGCGCACCAGTAGCAGGGGGGGGCGTGGTGAGTGGTCGCGGGAGAGCGAGCGCGCGTGTGCACGACGGTTATGGCCGCGGTCGGCGAGCGGGAATCCAGGGGAGGAGGAGGAGAGGTGCTCACGGGGCGCGTAGGGTCCAGGCAGCGTGCGTGGGGTGGTCCGGCGAGGAGGGGACGAGGAGGAGGACGGTGAGGCGGCAGTCCGGTGGGGAGGCGGCGAAGCAGGCCGGCGAGGAAGCTCCAGTCGCCGGCGCGGTCCAGGCGGCAACGCGCGTGCGAGCCCGATCCGATCTGGATCGGGGGTGGAGGGTTGAGGAGACGGTGTGGGAAGGCGACGAGGAGGCGTCGGCGGAGACGGGCGGCGCCGGCCGGCGACGGGTGTAGGGATGAGGCGGCGGTGTCGGGGCGCCGTTTCCCCCGATCCAGATCGGGGGGGAGCGAGGGGGCGCACCTGGTGGGGCGAGTGGGGATCGTGGAGTGGGTTAGGGTTTGCGGGGTGGTGGGGGGGGGGGTTATGCAGGGAGAGGTGGGCCGGCCGGGGTGGGCTGGCCGACTGGGCCGGCCAGTTGGCTAGCTGGGTCGGTTGGCCCGGGGGTTTGGGGGGGGGGGTTCCTTTTCTTTCTTTTTTTTGTTAGTTTGTTTTTCTATTTTATTTCTTTTCTGTTTTAAATTTTAGACCCACATTATTTTTACTTAGTAAAATATGACAACAACTCCTAAAATAACGTTTCAAAATAACCCTCAGCCACAAAAGGTTTTAACCCAAAATAAATTAGTTTTGTGTTTTATAAAATACCAAAGGCATTTAAAAAATGTTTTTGCTACCGTTTAAATCATTTTAGTGCATTTATACATTATATAAAAATGTGGATTATTCATCATAGTCATCTGTGCAATAACTGACACAACCCGGACATTTTGGTTTTTAATATTTGAAAACTTTTGATGTTTGCCTAATTTTGAATTTGAATTAGAATCGGTTTCGAACTAACATAAGATTAGCATCAGTAATCAAGGTGACGTGGCATCATTAGTAGATGGTTGCTGTAGCTTAATTATCCGGGCGTCACAATTCTCCTCCACTACAAGAAATCTCGTCCCGAGATTTAAGAGGGGAGTAAGGGGGGGGGAAAGGTTTGGTAACGAATATAGCGGGTCTGCTCATCCTGGCTTGCTCTTCTCGAAGAGGTCAATCCAATATATTGATGCCTTCATTCCTTTGCTTCCGGTCATCATGATGAAGTCGACGTCCTTTCTTCGGGATCTTCATCGTACTTACGAATAGGTTTCCGGAAGAACAGACCTCTGCAAGGCCGATTATCTGGTCGATAACATCGAGGAAGGTGGCGGAAGTACTCTCGAATCCAAACTTAAGAAAATATCGAGAGCAAAGTAAGGAGGTGCAAAATAGAAGTTTCAAGCGCATAGGCAATCGTTCGTTGCCTGAAGCGAAGTGTGAAAGGGGTTCAGAGCAATGGGAATAAGTATTGCGTCTGATACCAGATTGATGATCTCATCGGAAGGTGGCTCGTGAATTACACACGAGGCCACGCGTGAGGAATAACTTTGGGAACAAGGGGTGTACAGGAGAGTCAGGTTTCGATCCTGTGGAACTGTGGGTTATGGGCCCACCATGTGGGTTAAAAATAGGAGCGGTGACATCTCGCACGGTCACAATAGCAAGGCATGTCAGAGGGTAGCCTATCAGTTATGTCGGCACAATGTCGGTACCAGGGGCGAGGGACGAAGAGAACCATTTTCCTGCTCGTTGAACGAGGCGGACCAATAGGCAAAGTTCTCGTCCATCGGTGGTGACCAGAATGCTATCGACAATTTCAACAGGGTCTTACTAACACGGTTGTACACCAAGGTGTTTACATAAGCAGAAGAATATTACTGCTTAGGTCCTATGGATCACAAGGAAGGTTAAACAAATCAATGGAAAGGAAAATATGATTATCAGATTAAATAGGACAATGGAAAGGAAAATGTGTTTAAACACATATTTCAAGTGTATATCCTTTCCAAGGACAAGCAGAGCATGATATCCATGACAGGATAGAAAGTAGAAAACCATTTAGGTAAGTGGGGAGGAATCTCATGATATTACCGATACAACGGTGTTAGAATAAATGATAAAGAAATTTTAGCATTGTGCTTCAAATGTTCTTGCTGAAGAATGGAGTACCATATACATGCTTCGAGATAGCATTGACATGGTCAATAGGTGAAATTCAGACTTTGGAAACAAAAAGGATCCATCAGGAACAACTTATAGAATAAGTCTTACAATTTCCTCATGGAGGAATGTTTAACCTTGCTGAAAAGGAATCTATAATGATAGGTCCTCCAGCCAGGGGGGGGGAGGCGCTAGGCATGACATCATGTTACCGGGTCATCAAAGGACAAACAACATAACTCGTGGAAAGTTGTCCCAACCATCATATCTGACCGAGATTCAGATCCAATTGGTGTCAGGATAACTCAGACTTAGGATACCTGAGAAGAAAAGGTGCAACGCAAATTGACGAGATGACATTGTAAGATTCTCGGGGAAATGAACTATGAAGTGATTTCCATTAACAAGAGTCCATCATTAACCCAAGGAGAGGACAAGGAGGTGTCTGGTGAACTCAACGGCAATTCACCGAGATTCCCAAAGGATAGACTCCCACATTTAAGTGAACAAGGAGATAACATTTGTCGGAGCAAATGATACAAGGAAGTATGCTCGAGGGAAACATACACAAGTAAACATTGGTTGAAAGGTGCGCCCGATGGGTTGGGTTGCACGGCCAATGTCAGAATGGTGATTCAATAATCGATAGTCTAAGAATTTCAATGCGCTTGAAACTTCTATTTTGCACCTCCTTACTTTGCTCTCGATATTTTCTTAAGTTTGGATTCGAGAGTACTTCCGCCACCTTCCTCGATGTTATCGACCAGATAATCGGCCTTGCAGAGGTCTGTTCTTCCGGAAACCTATTCGTAAGTACGATGAAGATCCCGAAGAAAGGACGTCGACTTCATCATGATGACCGGAAGCAAAGGAATGAAGGCATCAATATATTGGATTGACCTCTTCGAGAAGAGCAAGCCAGGATGAGCAGACCCGCTATATTCGTTACCAAACCTTCCCCCCCCTTACTCCCCTCTTAAATCTCGGGACGAGATTTCTTGTAGTGGAGGAGAATTGTGACGCCCGGATAATTAAGCTACAGCAACCATCTACTAATGATGCCACGTCACCTTGATTACTGATGCTAATCTTATGTTAGTTCGAAACCGATTCTAATTCAAATTCAAAATTAGGCAAACATCAAAAGTTTTCAAATATTAAAAACCAAAATGTCCGGGTTGTGTCAGTTATTGCACAGATGACTATGATGAATAATCCACATTTTTATATAATGTATAAATGCACTAAAATGATTTAAACGGTAGCAAAAACATTTTTTAAATGCCTTTGGTATTTTATAAAACACAAAACTAATTTATTTTGGGTTAAAACCTTTTGTGGCTGAGGTTTTGAAACGTTATTTTAGGAGTTGTTGTCATATTTTACTAAGTAAAAATAATGTGGGTCTAAAATTTAAAACAGAAAAGAAATAAAATAGAAAAACAAACTAACAAAAAAAAGAAAGAAAAGGAAACCCCCCCAAACCCCCGGGCCAACCGACCCAGCTAGCCAACTGGCCGGCCCAGTCGGCCAGCCCACCCCGGCCGGCCCACCTCTCCCTGCATAACCCCCCCACCACCCCGCAAACCCTAACCCACTCCACGATCCCCACTCGCCCCACCAGGTGCGCCCCCTCGCTCCCCCCCCGATCTGGATCGGGGGAAACGGCGCCCCGACACCGCCGCCTCATCCCTACACCCGTCGCCGGCCGGCGCCGCACGTCTCCGCCGACGCCTCCTCGTCGCCTCCCCACACCGTCTCCTCAACCCTCCACCCCCGATCCAGATCGGATCGGGCTCGCACGCGCGTTGCCGCCTGGACCGCGCCGGCGACTGGAGCTTCCTCGCCGGCCTGCTTCGCCGCCTCCCCACCGGACTGCCGCCTCACCGTCCTCCTCCTCGTCCCCTCCTCGCCGGACCACCCCACGCACGCTGCCTGGACCCTACGCGCCCCGTGAGCACCTCTCCTCCTCCTCCCCTGGATTCCCGCTCGCCGACCGCGGCCATAACCGTCGTGCGCACGCGCGCTCGCTCTCCCGCGGCCACTCACCACGCCCCCCCTGCTACTGGTGCGCCCCGGCTCCCCTACTAGTGCTCCTCTGCCGCCCGCACGCCCGCTCTTCGCCGGACCGCACTCCGTCTCCCCCCACGTCGGCCGACCACCACGGCCGCCTTGGCCACTGGCTCGGTTCCGCCGCACACCCTGTGGGCGAGCGCTCCCCCAGGAGCCCGTCTCCCGCGCGCGTCCACCGCTGGGGCCGCGCCCGCTCGGTCGCTAGGGCCGCCCCCCTGCTCCCCTCGCCCCACGCCGGCACCGCCGCCCTGCTGCCGCTTGTGCGGTGGCCGCCGGCAACCTCGCCCCACACTGGGCGGGATGCGCCCCTGCGCCCATCCCTGGCCGGCGACGTGCCCCGCCGTGGCCGCCCGTGTCCACACCCGCGTGCCCCTACGTGTGCACCCGAACGGGGCACCCCCGTAAACCGTCGCCCGCGCCCTGTTTGGCCTCTGGGCCAATGACAAACAGGGACCACGCCCCTGAGCAAACAAAAAAAAACGAAATAAAAATAAATATATAAATAAGAAATTAATTAATAATTAATTAATTAATGATTAAAATAATTAATGGATTAATTAAGTTAATTAATCATGTTTAATTAATCTAATTAAGTAGTTAGTTTTATTAAACCCTAATTAGACTAATCAGTCAATGACATGCGGGACCCACACGTCAGATTGACCCAGTCAACTCCCTGTTGACTGCTGACGTCATGATGACGTCAGCGTGCACTATTCTGGATAATGTTGCATTAAAATAATTAAATAAATCCTGAAAATGATTTAAATCTTTTAAAATTAATAGAAAATAAACCGTAGCTCAGATGAAAATAATTTCAAGATGAAAGTTGCTCAGAACGACGAGACGAATCCGGATACACAGCCCATTCGTCCGCCACACACCCCTAGCATACCGAACATGCAACTTTCCCCCCTCCGGTTCACCGGTCCGTAAACGCGAAACACCGGGAATACTTTCCCGGATGTTTTCCCCCTTCGTCGGTATCACCTACTACCACGATTGGGCACACCTAGCATCGTTACTTGTCATGTCATGCAGCGATATGCATTTGTTTGCATTGTATTCATTGTTTCTTCCCCCTCTTCTCTCCGGTAGACTACGAGACCGACGCTGCTGCTGCCCAGTTCGACTACGGAGTTGACGACCCCTCCTTCTTGCCAGAGCAACCAGGCAAGCCCCCCCCTTGATCACCAGATATCGCCTATTCTACTCTATACTGCTTGCATTAGAGTAGTGTAGCATGTTACTGCTTTCCGATAATCCTATTCTGATGCATAGCCTGTCATTGCTGCTACAGTCATTGATACCTTACCCGCAATCCTAAATGCTTAGTATAGGATGCTAGTTTATCATCATTGGCCCTACATTCTTGTCAGTCTGCCTTGCTATACTATCGGGCCGTGATCACTTGGGAGGTGATCACGGGTATATACTATACATACATACATACTATACAGATGGTGACTAAAGTCGGGTCAGCTCATTGAGTACCCGCAAGTGATTCTGACGAGGGGGCTGAAAGGACAGGTGGCTCCATCCCGGTAGAGGTGGGCCTGGGTTCCCGACGGCCCTCGACTGTTACTTTGTGGCAGAGCGACAGGGCAGGTTGAGACCACCTAGGAGACAGGTGGGCCTGGCCCTGTTCGGCGTTCGCGGATACTTAACACGCTTAACGAGATCTTGGTATTTGATCTGAGTCGGCTACGAGCCTATACGCACTAACCATCTACGTGGGAGTAGTTATGGGTATCCCGACGTCGTGGTATCAGCCGAAGCACTTCAGACGTCAGCGACGGAGCGACACGCGCCGGATTGGACTGGAACGCCACTAGGCTAGGTCTGCTTTCGGCCGCCCACGCAACGTGCAGGTGTGCTCAGGGCAATGTGCCCAGACCCCTGCGCGCTTAGGTTTAGACCGGCGTGCTGACCTCTCTGTTGTGCCTAGGTGGGGCTGCGACGTGTTGATCTTCCGAGGCCGGGCATGACCCAGGAAAGTGTGTCCGGCCAAATGGGATCAAGCGTGTTGGGTTATGTGGTGCACCCCTGCAGGGAAGTTAATCTATTCGAATAGCCGTGATCTTCGGTAACAGGACGACTTGGAGTTGTACCTTGACCTTATGACAACTAGAACCGGATACTTAATAAAACACACCCTTCCAAGTTCCACAGACAACCCGGTGATCGCTTTTCCGCAGGGCGACGAGGAGAGGATCGCCGGGTAGGATTATGCTACCTGGAGATGCTACTTGGAGATGCTACTTGAAGATGCTACATGGAGGACGTCAATCTACTCTCTTCTACATGCTGCACGACGGTGGCTGCGAGAAGCGTAGTCTTCGACAGAACTAGTTATCCCCCTCTTATTCTGGCATTCTGCAGTTCAGTCCTCTGATATGGCCTCCTTACACATATACCCATGCATATGTAGTGTAGTTCCTTGCTTGCGAGTACTTTGGATGAGTACTCACGGTTGCTTTCTCCCCCCTTTTTTCCCCTTTCCTTTCTTTCTGGTTGTCGCAACCAGATGCTGGAGTCCAGGAGCCAGACGCCACCATCGACGACGACCCCTACTACACTGGAGGTGCCTACTACTACGTGCTGCCCGCTGATGACGACCAGGAGTAGTTTAGGAGGATCCCAGGCAGGAGGCCTGCGCCTCTTTCGATCTGTATCCCAGTTTGTGCTAGCCATCTTATGGCAACTTGTTTAACTTATGTCTGTACTCAGATATTGTTGCTTCCGCTGACTCGTCTATGATCGAGCACTTGTATTCGAGCCCTCGAGGCCCCTGGCTTGTATTATGATGCTTGTATGACTTATTTTATTTGTAGAGTTGTGTTGTGATATCTTCCCGTGAGTCCCTGATCTTGATCGTACACATTTGCGTGCATGATTAGTGTACGATTGAATCGGGGGCGTCACAAGTTGGTATCAGAGCCGACTGCCTGTAGGAATCCCCCTTCCAACTCCTTGGCCGAAGTTGAGTCTAGACTTTACAAAACTTTTACTAACATGGCTGTGCGGCCCATGGGCCCACGTCGCCATTGGGTGGTATTAGGATCTTTTACTCCTCGACCTTTACTCTGGGATTCTGAACTCTCTTCTATTCGGGTTAAACGATTTTGCTAAAAACAAAACTAACTTTAGGTTCTCGCAAGTACTTTTTCCCGGAGAGCCCCTCACTTCAGATGATCGCCTGCTACATTAGAAGATTCCGAAGATACTCTCTGATGTTCTCTCGAGACTTTGTGCCCATCACTTTTGCTATTCCTGACCACCGATAAATCCGTATGGATAACTACTTGCACTTGCCATTCATACGATCATCCCCCATTGATCTTGTTATTACAAGATACCCCGAAGTTTTCTTTATTGTTCCGAGAATACTTTGTGCCTACTGCCTAGCAGTTCTTTGCCACATGAATACCCCTTCGAATAAATCCTCGCACTTGTCGAGTATCCGCTCATCCCCAGTTGTTCATGTGTTTCACAAAAGTCTTCGAAATAATATTCGATCTTCCGAAAATCCTTTGGGGCCTTTGGCTCTTGAAATTCTTGCTTGCTTGCATTATGGATAATCCCATAAGTCTCGTAGTCATATTGACATTCCTTGTCATTACCATTTTGAGTCTGTTGACTCAATATGTTTGCGAATACACGCAATCATCATTGATCCTTATAAATTACTTTTCCGGCTGAGCTGCCATTCTTTTTACTGGAATTGGTTCTCAACCAATCCAATTGTCTTTGATTGTACCCTACGGCTATTCAACTTATCCACCCCTAATCAGAGCATTGCTTCTGATCCCTTGATTTGGAAATCATAATTCCTTTGCATTTGACAATTGAGTTAGTCAGTGTTTCTATAATCTGCTTCCTCTAGTTGAGTACCGATGCTCACGTCAGATCCCTTGTGGACCACCAGATCCTTTGTTGGATTTTATCTGACAACGCCCTTCATATTCAATAAACTTGTGAGCCTTTTTCTCGGATACATAATGCTTTTGGTAAATTGTATCGTCTGCTTTCTCAACCATGCTCTGCCTTCGAGCTTGAGTTAATTACTTCTAAAAGATTCTGGTATAGGATTCTAAGATGCCCCGATGGGTTGAACCTATGCCTTCCTTAATATGTGTGAACTCGAAAGTTTTCACGAGTGGTACTCTTCTGGTATTTTGCCAGATAAAATTTCAACGCTATAACTTCATCGAAAGCGAGAAGTGAATGAAAGGGTATGCATTGGAGAAGTGGGAGTCGACCTTGAACTTTGTGTTCATGCCCATGGACACGATGTATATCCTATCATGGAAGCTTCTTGTAACAATAACTATTTCCTTGATAACTAACATATGGTATTTGTGAATTGATCCCTTGCAACCGTGGTTCCGACCATGATTGTTCTTCTTTGATCTCACTTCTCGGACAAGTTAAAACAATTGTCTCCTATGGATCAATACCCCAGTCCAACCTCTATTTTGATCTGTCGTCGAGTATTACCCCCTGGTATCTCGAGATTATCATGGAACTGCATAACTTCTTATGAGTTCTTCATCAAGTACTACGTTCCCACTGATTCCAATTTTTCACGGGCTCTGAATTACTAAACACTCAAAGACACCAATTTCTGAACCGAGTCCACACTACGGTTCAACAACCCTTCGGTAAGCTTCTATAAGTACGAGTTTGCACCCGATCACATCATTCCTAGCCTGATCGGCTATATCATTAACATGCTAAATTTTAACTGTGCTACCGGGTCCTTCTCCTCGGAGCACAAAATTCGACGGTGAGCTAATCTTACAATCGATCTTCCTCGTCATACCGTTGGTCCTTGGACAGCAAGCTTGATTTCGAGTTTGTGTCCTACCCATGGTTCCAATAACCTTCCGCTTCATTATTCCTTTGACTTGATGTCATCACTGATTGATTACATCTTCATGAAATCATTCGACAAATGTGTCGTGATCCTCATCAACCTTATGAGCTCTTCCAGGATATCAATTGAATTCATGATGAGAAATACCATCCTTGCCCTTGATGAATTGTATTATCATCGACCACTTTATTGCCTACCCACCAACACAAGCTTGTTCATGTTTTGTGTAAACCTTGAGATCCCTGCTATCCAGCATTTGTTCTTCTTTACCTTGGAGTATTACCATCTGTTAATATCAAGGATGTTGTGAGGACTGCTCCACCTCTTAAGAAATTCTTGGTATTGAGACGCTTCTCACCATCACCATTCTTTCTTGGTCCCCGTGTTGCTTCCAACCGGTGTACCAACAAGTGAACGGTGCTGTTTGAATTCTGCCCTTCTAGCAAGCCTCTTGCTTTGAAGTGAAATTCTTAGACTATCGATTATTGAATCACCATTCTGACATTGGCCGTGCAACCCAACCCATCGGGCGCACCTTTCAACCAATGTTTACTTGTGTATGTTTCCCTCGAGCATACTTCCTTGTATCATTTGCTCCGACAAATGTTATCTCCTTGTTCACTTAAATGTGGGAGTCTATCCTTTGGGAATCTCGGTGAATTGCCGTTGAGTTCACCAGACACCTCCTTGTCCTCTCCTTGGGTTAATGATGGACTCTTGTTAATGGAAATCACTTCATAGTTCATTTCCCCGAGAATCTTACAATGTCATCTCGTCAATTTGCGTTGCACCTTTTCTTCTCAGGTATCCTAAGTCTGAGTTATCCTGACACCAATTGGATCTGAATCTCGGTCAGATATGATGGTTGGGACAACTTTCCACGAGTTATGTTGTTTGTCCTTTGATGACCCGGTAACATGATGTCATGCCTAGCGCCTCCCCCCCCCCCCCCCTGGCTGGAGGACCTATCATTATTTTTACTTAGTAAAATATGACAACAACTCCTAAAATAACGTTTCAAAATAACCCTCAGCCACAAAAGGTTTTAACCCAAAATAAATTAGTTTTGTGTTTTATAAAATACCAAAGGCATTTAAAAAATGTTTTTGCTACCGTTTAAATCATTTTAGTGCATTTATACATTATATAAAAATGTGGATTATTCATCATAGTCATCTGTGCAATAACTGACACAACCCGGACATTTTGGTTTTTAATATTTGAAAACTTTTGATGTTTGCCTAATTTTGAATTTGAATTAGAATCGGTTTCGAACTAACATAAGATTAGCATCAGTAATCAAGGTGACGTGGCATCATTAGTAGATGGTTGCTGTAGCTTAATTATCCGGGCGTCACAACACCCCTCCCTCTTGTGAAGTCTGGACCCCAACATAGGTCTCTATCACTTTATCTCTTGGGCATGCACACATCTCTTCCCTCACTCTCTAGGTCTCCCGCTATCTCTCTTACCCAAGCACACGCACTATAGAGTGTATATTTCCCATACACACAAAACGTCCCCCAAACGTCTATCTCCCTAGTTATGTGGTTCTCGCGCACTCACCTCACACACCACCCCCACTGCAAACAAGCACACTTTGTCTCCTTGTGCACCACTCTCCTCTTTCTATCTCTCCCACATGCGGACCCGCCCCAGCTCCTTCCCTGCATACATATATGTCGTGACTCTTTGCATAGCTCCCTAATGTATAATCATTCTTGATTTCGCACATTGTTCTCTACACCATCTATTCTAGATCTCTCATGAAGTCCCTATCACACACACGATGACTCGCTTCCCTTGTGTCTCCGTTCATAGGCCAATTTCGGACAACATCAACATTGTCTCCCTATCTATACGCCATTTATGGACACAAATGACCCCTCTCGCCCCCTCTCCCCCCCTCTCTCTCTCCGTTGCTGGCTCTCTCTTTCTCTCGCTCTCACACCCCTCTCCCACACACACACTCGATGTCTCTTCCAAATAGTCTGCTCCCCCAGTCCGCCCCCGT
Organism: Triticum aestivum; assembly: GCF_018294505.1. Classification (NCBI taxonomy): domain Eukaryota; kingdom Viridiplantae; phylum Streptophyta; class Magnoliopsida; order Poales; family Poaceae; genus Triticum; species Triticum aestivum. The sequence goes on from NC_057810.1 coordinate 674,187,299, forward strand.
GCTATCCCGTTACTACACATGTGACACCATTCCCCCTTCCCTTATACTAGGTTTACATCATCAGTGGTCTCTCTACTCCACGTACACTCTCTCCCTCCCACACACAAACGCGTGCACAAACACACACAAACACGCACAAACACCCATTTATCTGGATCCTCATCTCTCCCCATGTCCGCATGTGTATCTCACACACTCACTCTCTAATTATGTATATGTGTCTCCAAGTTACACAACACAAAGCCCCATGTACATGTCTCTCTCTATCCTCCACACACATAGACACAAAGAATCTGTTATCATTGCCTCAGTCTCTAACATATCACACATGCACACACACTCTCTCTCTCTCTCTCTCTCTCTCTCTCTCTCTCTCTCGCAAACACGCTCATCAAGGCTTTCCCCGTGAATAACTTACCGTCTATTCATCAACAGTCATGGCAGTACGGCAAACACGAGACGTGAAAAAGAATAAATCTACACGTGCTTAGACCACCTAGTATGACTACTAGGACTAGAGCAAGCCAAAAAATGCGCCGCCGTCACCCCCTCCTTGTCGGTGACAGGAAAATCCTTGTTTTACACAGTCGAGAAGTCATTGTGCTAAGGCCCCACATGCCGAGGCGTTGAATAGAATGTAGATGCTAGTTTACGGAAGCAAGTATTGATAATACGTTTGTATCTCCATACTTATATTTCTTCTCTTATAAAAAACCGAGGTGGTCATGATGGTACGTGTGCCATCTTGCAATATAGACCGTCCGATCTATATCCGACGGATGGAAATTAAACTAAAAGATACCCGCACCCCTCTCCACATCTGCAGACAAGTCCTTCCCTCGTTCATCCCTATCTCCAACAAACCTCATTCTTGAGCAATTAAGAAAGGAAGCCTCTGGAACAAACTGGCCTGGTGGCCGCTGCCGGCATCGTCAATCCCCATGCCTCCGCTCAGTCCGACCACCCACCACCCCCACTCCCACTCCTCTTCACCTTATCTCATATTTCTCGAGATATCATTAGTTTCTACACATGGGATTACTCCCGCAAGGGTCAGTCACAACAAGTGTTTTATAAAAAAATGCATCTTGATGTTTCGTGCAATGCACGGATCTTGCTAGTACTCCTACACAAGACTAAGTTGGTGATGCTGGTGTGTCTGCCATCCGTCGTTTCTGACCATTAGATCTACATCTAAGGATTGTGAGGTAAGTTGTTGCCTTTTCTCACCAACATCCCACTTGTCTACCAATTTGCAGAAAAACCCATAATTAGTATCTTAAAACCAACCACATCCCTCCCTGACCTCACCAAAGCAGCCAGGAATATATTCTAATTGAAACATATGTATATCAAAATTAGAGTGTTTTGTACCAAGTTTGTGAATAAGTATTATTCTAATTATGATTCGTTGCAACGGACATGAACATTGCTAGTATTTCCAACCATGCATTTTTTCCCTAGTTTCGAGCTTTCCATCAAGATATTAGTCACTCATGGTTGATGTTTACTTTCAATCATGTACACATATGCACTATGTAACTAGCCATGCTTATTGGCTTCCAAAGCTTAACTTTCACTCCTACTTACAATATGTAGAGTATTTCACAAAAAACTACCACTTTCAACCAGCCCTAGGAAGAATCTATTGTACAAAAAATAGCAAAAACATACCCAAAATTTCTTAATCCATGCCAAAAACTACTACCTAATACTCCTACCGATCAGGTTCGTTTAAACCCATTTATGACAGGGTTGGCCCACACGTCCTTGCTGACGAGGCAGCTTAAACCAACACATTTTGTTTGACCATTGACATGAGGGACCCACATCTGACCTTCTATCCTGTTATTCCCCCTCAAATCATTAGTTTTCCTGAACATTACTTCAAACAGTACTGATGCGTGTTTGTCGGTGGCGCCGGTGATGAGCGAGTTGGCCGCCGCTCCGCCGGACGGGCCAGACGCCGCGCTGGCGTCCGCACGGGTTGGCAGGCTGGCCCGAGCGTGACTCACGAGTGAGCAAGCCGCCGCGCTGGCCTTCGCTCGAGCCAGATGGCTGGCCTGAGCGTGGCGCGCGCGAGCAAGCTGCTGCGCTGCCGTGCCAATCTAGCTAGCAAACCTTGTAGACAAGCAGCTGGACGGAGCTATGTTGGCTAGCTAGCGGCCGCGAGCGCCGGACGGAGCTGGCATCCGGGCTGCCGCAACATGGGCTCCGCACCGCAGGCGGTTCTGACCTCGCCTTCTGCCGCCGGCGGTAGCTGTGTCCCATGGCCGAGGATGACTAGGTGGACTGGCCAGAGGTAGGAGGTCACTCGAGGATTTTTGTTGGTAAGAGCATGTACAATGGTTGATAAGGTAGTCTTATCTTAAGTCTGCCACGTATGCAAGTGGTAGTAGTTTCTTGGCATTTTAGTGGTTTCTTGCATTATTAGGGGTTTCTTGTAAGGAACAATGTACGTACTACTAGCGACAAAAGGTGATTCTAGGTTGTGTTGTACTCCAACAAGTACTACTAGTGGTCGCGGGAGTGTATACCTCGTTTTGTGGGTTCGATCCCGGCCGAACACACGACAACCTTTAAAAAAATAGTTTACACGGATAGTTTGAGTTTTGAAGTCGAACGGACGTGCGGCCCCACAATCTGGGTGCACTGGACAGCCTAGCCACGTGAACGGGTTTTCCTTCCCAGCATCCCGTGGCTCGCGTGCTCGCCCTAGCCGCACCTCGCTTGCAGCTTCCTCATCAACAAGTAGCATATTTAAACTAGCGCCTCCCAATTAAGCCCGAGGAGCCGGAAAAGCCTGGTGGGGCATTGGGAACTGTGCAATATGGCTCCGTACGTAAAGTGCTCTACTACTACTCTATAGCTTGTGGCGTTGCACGCATGGACTTCACTCCATTATCGGCTCTACTATAAAAGAAATTCCTCTTGACGTGTTTTTTTAAACGGAGGCAAAAGCTTTGCTTCATCTCATTCATAAAGAAGGAACTACTACTAACAAAGTTTGACGAGATCCATTACACCTCCACAAATGGAAGCGAAAAGCCTAGTCTCGCTGTATCAAATAACTCAAATGTTCTGCCCCCGCAGTAACCGTCGCTGATAAACAGGCTGCTAGTGTGTGCGTGAGAGGAGCGGCTGAGTAGGCCAGCTACTCCTACGTGAGAGGAGCGGCTGAATATAGCACCGAGAGTACCCACTAGGCCACTACGCAGGTGTACTTCCCCTGCATTGATAGTACAGCGATGGTTCTAGAGAACAGTAGTACCCTCCACTTCCAACTGTAGCTCCTTGGCCCTGAGATTCAAGAGTTCAAAACTGGTGCACTATACTAGACTAGACTAGAAGTACAGTACATCGCACTACTAGTTGAGAAAAGTAGTACTGGTACTGCTACAGTACGAGTATGTACTCCTCCGTCACATAATGTAAGACGTTTTTTGACACTAGTTGGCGTGTACAAAAAATGGCAAAAACATACCCAAAATTTCTTAATCCACGCCAAAAACTACTACCTAGTGCCAAAAATTTCTTACTAGTGCTATTATTTACAGTATAATGCAATCCCATAACGTTCCATAATGCTAGTACTAGTAGTAAATAATAGCCTCACCCCTTCGCTGAGGAACGATCTACAGTTGGAAGGGACGAGGCCCTGCGGTTACTACGCTCTTATCTCCTCCTCGCCAGTTCCCCTCCCCCCGAAGAGAAGGCAGTTCGTCGCTGCTCCCATGGATTCGCCAGGCGGTTCTCCTCCTCGTCGGGGCTGGGAGACCTTGGACGACGATCCTCTGGGAGAAATCGCACGCCGCTCCGACGTCCTCACCGCCGCAAGACTCGGTGCTTCCTGCACCAACTTTTTCAAGACGCTGCTTAAACAGGCTTGGGAAAAGGCCATGCTTGTTGGTCTTCCATGCGTCCTCGAGGAGAAGGTTCTTCTATGGGACAATACTTCGAACAGTCCACCGCTCCCTGGCCATTATTGCACGTTGACTCCGCTAGAGTTGCCGACGTTGAGAGGTAGTCGGATTTTGTCCGATGAGCAGGTCAGTAATGGAGTTTGATCATGTAGTACTTAGTTATTCCATTTCCATCCCGTAATTTCTCCGCTGCCCACCGTCTTATATATAGGCCTGGGTCGGTGCCAACGAAGATTGTCTTGCATACCTCCGGCCGGATACCACCATCATTTTGCACAACATCCACAACAGTGCGGCCATTCTGGTAGACCCCTTCTCCACCATTAGGATCGACCATCCGGACTGGTTGGGCTTGAATACATATGATGATGCCTACATGAGATTGAAGAACATAGCAATTGCGGACCCACCGACAAAGCGACGTGGCTACGATGATTACTATCTCATCCAAGTGTTCGGCATAAGGATTGCCATCAATGCAAGATGCAGTAACGGCAGAGGCTGGCACATGTTGGCGACGACAGATTTGTACCCCTACACGTTCGAAGATGCCATGCACCATCTAGGACGCATCTTCGCGGTGACAAGCCAGGGGACTTGTTTCATCTGGTTGCCATCCTACGGTATGGGAGATTACAAACGGAATGCACAAACCATCATTTGCATCCCTAACGGTACTCCATTATTTTGCAGGGACCAGTCATCCCCTGATCAAAATAAGATCGCCGATCCTGGATGTGCATTTGCATCCGCGATTCGGTCTAACCTGGAACCTTGTAGCTGACTTTGGCATATTGGGATCAACTATCTTAGCAGTCGTTACCCATGGTACCACTGATGTGCAACATGGTCACACAATCTACCACGATCGGACCGTCACCATCTACCCAGGTATTCCATTTTTTAACCCTCTCGCCTTCTCTTTCATTGTTGTACTAGTTGTATACTTAGTACTACCTCCGTCCTGGTTTATAGGTCCCCTTTGTAGTTTGTGTCAAATTTTGACTAAAGATTTAACTAACAAAATGTTAATGCATGTCAAGAAAAATTATCTCATTGGATTCGTATTTGAACATAGTTTACAAAAATATAATGTTTGGTCACATGCGTGAACATTTTCTTAGTTTAATCTATGGTCAAAATTTGGCATGAAACACAATGGGGACCAATAAATCCGGACGGAGGTAGTAGTACTAGTAGGAGTACTTTTTACCTTGGAGGACGCGTATAGCTAGCTAGGCCCTTGAAGACTTGAACCCACTAGCTGCCACCATTTATGTTTTTCCATGTCTTACTATCTCATCCATGTAGCCAAGAGTGGCTATATATAATAAGCCAGTTATTTTACTTCCTCTATACCGGATTAGTACTATTTGCTGCACAGTATTACTAACCGCCATATTTGAGCACAACATTATTATGCATGGACCTTGAGTATGTACGTCACCATGTGTCCAGATCTGGGATGCCGCGTGTACCAGATGAACGGCGCCGAGTTCGACCCCCGTGATGCTACGTGGGTGCCGAGGAACACTCTTGGAGAGTACTCGCTTTTCATCGGGGACAGCTACCCCATTGTGAAGCGGATGCCACCTTCCGTGCACGACACGGAAGGCCTGCCGTTCATGAAGCATGGTTGTGTCTTCATTGCGCACCGCCGGATGAACGACATGCTGGGACACGCTATCCCTGATTTATGCCGCTTCAGCTTGGATGAGTCTCCATCGTGTGGAACCGGACTAGAAAGCTGCGACAATGATTCCCGTTGCCCACCGCTATGGATCGTGCCATCCATGAAGAACACCTGGGACTGGAACCTGGAGGAGGACATGCATGTAGCCCATCTATAACGTGTAAGTGGAGTACGGTAATTGTGAACGGTAGCGCTGTGAATATATGTAGACTAGTCGTGCACAAATTTATCACATGAATTGGAGATGAACTTGTGTGGCATACTGGCATTTGTCCTTTAGAATTTATTACTAGTAAACGTGTTATGTGTACGTGCAACTTGTGAGGTTGTTGCACGGGCTCCAACATGCTCTTTGAGAAAAAAGGTGGCACAACTTTGGATATACGTGACGTGGCGGCATCATATAGTAGCATCGTTCGCTATAGTTGTAGTACACTCCTACTAGGACGACAACTCCTATAAAACCTTGCGCTTGGCTCTTTGCCTCTTCAGGAGGTTCAACAGTTCATACTCGTGTGAACCTTGCACTTGGCTCTTCGCCTCTTTGGAAGGTCCAACAATGATGATACTACAGTACAATATGCTTCTGGCAATCTGACACCGATTGAACTGCTACACGTCCACCGCTAGGGCGAGGGCGAGGGCGAGGGAGAGGGAGAGGGAGGGAGAGGGCGCTGTAGTCAAAACCCTCTCCTCGTCCTGCGAACCACCGCGCGCGTGGGCGAGGGAGAGGCGTAGTAAGAAAGCTTCTCCTCGTTCGGCGAGTTGACGGGACACATCAAAGGAGTACTAATACTAGTACTTAGTAGTCCATACTCCATCCTTTCCAATTATATGGCTTAATTTGAAACGAGAAAATACACTGGCGGTCAGCGTATGTAACAATATGCTCTTTATGGTCACTATATATAGTTTTGCGGTGATTATACGATCACTAGCTCATTGTAGAGCACCGTATTGCACCCTACTGACCGGCCACATAGTCGACGTGGCACTTTGTTGACTGGTTAAATTGTCACCTGGTTTCTGGGTCCCACCTGTCAGTTGGCAGAGCAAAGAAATTAGTTAAACAAAACTTTACGTAGGCACGACACGAGTCCAACCCTTGCGCGTGAACCGCCCTGGCTGTGTATGTGAGTGCATGCACGTGTCCTCCCTCGGTCTTCCAACAAAGAGTGTACATCGGCTACAAAACAAAGAGTGTGGTACATAATGTACATCTACACTTCCAATGCATTTAGCCTTTAATCTAAATCGATATTGATTGACTAATGCACCAACTTGTGCTGTAGGTATAGGCTACATGTCTATCCTTAATTACAGCATGCAACGACCTTCATTAATCTTCTTATCTCAATGGTCGCATGCACACATAAGTCTGCTACTACTACTTTTGGGCGTTAATTATGCCCTAGTCAATGTGTAAGGCTGGTCATAGTGGGAGTAACATAGGTAGTAACATAGATGCCACATAAGCAAAAATGTTGATGTGGCAAGTAGTTAATGAGGAGAGAGGCAAATAGAGTAACCTAATATGTTACCATCACATAGCACTTTACAATGCAAAATGAGTCAACAAGACAATGAATGAACATGTGTATGTTACTACACATATGACACTTCCCACTATAAGGGTAGTAACATAGAGTAGTAACCTATGTATGTTACTACTCTAAGTTACTCCCCACTATGACCAGCCTAAATCTCTAAATGTACAGTCTTTCACGGACGTAGGGTGTAGGTTGAGCACTTGAGCGTGAGCTGTGTGTGTCGTGTCGTGTGCTGTGTGCCACATGGGTGCGTGAGTGTTGCGTGCGTCCATGTGTACGTGTGAGTGTTGCATGTTGCATGCATGCATGCATGCATGGGGCTTACTCCCTGCCATTGACATGTTCATATTTCAAGCTTCCTCTGTTCCCTCCATATGGTGATACTCCCTCTGTTCCCAAATAGTACGGAGTAAAAGCCTCCCTCTGTTCCCAAATACGGAGTATTTGTCTTTCTACAGATTTCAACAAGTGACTAGGTACGGAGCAAAATGAGTGAAGTGAGCGTAGAGGCATAGGGATACTATAGAAAGGAAGTCCTCGCGATCCATTATTCCCCATCTCGGTCAGAGAGAACTATTCAACTAGTCTTCGTAGTGAAGTGACAATACACGCTGCAGCAGATGGGACACGTAATTAATAAGCTGAACCAGCGTGTTGTTGTTACTAAATCAGCTTTACCCAGTATTGCCATCATGTTTGCCAGTAGAGCACGCTTCCGCAAATACGCCTACGCACCTCTGTCCTCCATTAACTAACATATGGGCCCTCTTATGGTAGACCCACATGTCATCGGTGTAACTATTTACACTCCGAAGGATGGTATATCCTGGTAGTAGTACTAGTAGAGATTTAATGCACTTTCTTCCCCGTCTTCCATTCTTCTTCCTCCTCTCTTCCCCATCGTCGGCCGCACACCATTTACCCCCGCTCACTGCTCGCCCGCCCGCGCCATCTTCCTTGGTAGCTCGCGCGTACCATATCCCCCCGCTCACTGCTCGGCCACACGAGGAAAAGCTTCTTTGCTTGCCCACCTGAATCCACTTCCCCGCTGGCTCGTAGGCACCGAAAACCCCAATGGAAGAACTGACTGACATGCAGAGCTGCGATTGGAATTCCCTCCCAGATGTTCTCTTGGAGCAGATCTGTAGTCGTATGGACCTACTCAGCACTGTCCGTCTGGCCGCATGCTTGGTGTCTTTGTACCGTCTACTCGTCTGCAACCGGCCGGCTCTTTTCAAGATACCCTGCTTGCTGATGCCCGATCCTCGCAGGTGGCCCAGGCACCGACTTGACGATCCTACAGAGGTTGCCGTGGTGCCCCTCGACATGCTACGACTACCCGTCCACCTGTCCTTCATGCGCGGCCACTACTGGGCGGGCATGAAGGCCAACTGGATCGTCCTTATCCACCACACCGGTAGTCCTTGGCATCTCGTGGATGTCTACACCCAGCGAGAGATCACCCTTCCATCGTTGGATACCGCCGACATTGAGCCTCGCGGCCCACCGGACACTCCTGCCTACTACGCACGAGACGCGTCAAGCTTTTGGCTCGACCTCTGTTTGCAGAAATTTGCAATCTGCAAAGTGCCCACACCATCAGAAGACTACATGGATTACAAGCTCATTGCCTTGTTCAACATGGGATTAGTCTATCTGGAATCCGGTCGCCATACATGGTTATGGCTCATCATCAATCCCGTTGAGGCAACATTTCTGTCTGATGCTATAGTGCACGATGGCATCGTTTACACGGTCGACACACAGATTGGCTGCCTATACTGGTGGAATCTATCATCGTGTAATTGTTCTATCTCATCTCATCTTTACCTTATGAATATGACTGCCTGTTCATTTGTTACAAATTTAGAATGCATAACATGTCTATAACCACATCATTGCTATGTGTTCCTCTCATTTCCTAGATTTTTATGACCACACATGTTATTGTTAGAGTTGATATGAGAACAATTGGCATCTAATGATTGTTAGAATACATATTATGAGCATAACATCATGATTGCTATATGTTACTCTCGTTTACAAGATTTTTATAACAACGCATGTTATTGCTTAGAGTTGATATGAGAACAGTAGTAGTAAGTGCTATGGTAGAATATGAGTAGGCGCTGTCATAGCTGTTTCCCTCTCATTGTTACATGATGTTTGAACCATGACATGTTGCTAGAATATGAAAGCCATTGGCTTATTTTTTTAACTTGGGGTATGATTATGCCCACGGCATTGCAATTCTCTGTCTATGATATGTGTCACTGTTATAATAATCTTAATTCCACACATACTCTGAACATGATTGTTTATTTTTGTCCTATTGGTCTCCAATTTGAATTGTTGCAGCAGACATAAATGCGCTGGCCTTCATGATTCCAGGACCTGGAATCATACCAGCCGATGGGTGGTGGTTTATCACTCATTCAGTTGACGGCGGTGATTTGATGCTCATTCGCACGTACCAAATTGACCAAACCATTACATCAAACCACATGCAGTACAATGCGTGAGGCGTTCGTGACATTGATGGCTATGGCTGCTTCGTGTTCGAGAAAGATCCCAGCTCCGTTGGGCCAGGCGTATTCAACTGGAGGCGGGTTTACAGCCTCGGCAACCACTCCTTGTTCCTCGGGCTCAATTATCTGATCATCCAACCAATCACCGATCATATGACCGGCGATGATTACTGTGGTATGCAACTTCCATTCGTGAGGGGGGTCTGTGTTTACACATCATACCATGGGTTTCATGAATCACCATATCCAGAGATTCATCGACACAGCTTGTTGCCAGGTAATCTTCAGTGTGTGAAAGGCATCAAGCTTCCATGCGATGGATGGCTTTTGCAAACCCGACATGCGGCGATGTGGTTCATGCCAAAAGCAAATATGCACAACTTGATTCGTGCTGATATCTAGACTGAGCCATATATTCTGCTGCTATAGCACGGCCCTCTTTTGTTGGATATTATGTACTGTTGTTAGTTTGAAGCACTCCTCTGGTTTGAAGGATAGATTTAGATACCTTCCTGGGATCAAGTGCATCCTAACTCACCTGCGTAGGATGTATTGATAATGATGATGGAGATGCTGTGCAGAAGCCATATATATCAGTGAGGCTTCAAGTGCGTACTTGTTAGTTAAACCTATGTATAAATTGTGACACTAAATATGACTAGTAAGTAGTACAGTAGCAGTACTAGTATACGTCGGTCAAATTATTTATCATGTCCAAACATTGAATTGACGTGACAACACGCTGCGCGTGAGATGACACAAGAATCCTGGCGGCGGTTCGGGTATTCTGGACTTCAGATTTGGAGTACCACTTATCTGTCGAAATCTTTCATCATTCACTTAAAACAGTCGATTGATCATACATTGAGTACCATATAACTAGAATTACCGATGCAAGTCAAAGAAGGATTGGCCGGTGCTGCCGGCTGGCGTCAAGTTCAATCCCACGGATCAGGAGCTGGTCGAGCACCTTGAGGCCAAAGTGAGTGCTGACAGCGCGAGATTTCAGTCTCTCATCGATTTGTTCATACCAACCATCGACAGCGAGCACAACATATGCTACACCCAACCTAAGAAACTTCCAGGTACGACACCGATCGGCCGTCTACTTGCACAAACATATTCCTTTGTTTATAGCTCTATTTTTCTTTTTAGACGTAGACCTGGTGAAGCAATTACAATTTGACAGTTAATAAAAAGTGAAACAAGTGACTGCAACATGCCAAAGATGTTATGAAAATGCCAACTATGTACACTAAAACCTGTATTCATGTGTTTCGAAACGAATTTTTAGGCACCTGATTTTTATTTGATGGGTAGCATAAGCACCCGCCGTTCAAATTCCCAGTTCTCCAATTTTTTCGAAACAAGTGCATGCACTTATTATCACGATAAAAAAGCAATATCCGTGCTGCATCCCAGTTATCAGTCTGTACTTGCAGAATTCTTTCGTTTATTGAGCACGTATATTGTTTTTTCAGGTCGAGCAAGTTTCAACTGGGTTGCAGACTGCCCAGGGTTGGTTTTGTTTTTAACAGGCCCAGCCCATGACGACAATGGGGCACAAAGATCCAGCAGGTATCTACTGGCCTCTGGCCCGCCAGCGTTAGTTATATTTTGTCTTACAACATTCGCAGGCAGTTTTTTTACTGAATCAAACACATAGCCCAGTTCTATTTTCCTCTTGAAACGCATGTCCTACATCCGTTTTCTAATCTCTACCTATAGTTTTACTAGTTCATATACACGTATCATTATATTGAAAACACATGAAATTCCCTTCTCATATTTACATCCTTATTTTTGTTGTTTTTTCCCACCCAGCGCTGATTTTTTTACCACTGGTTTCCCTTAAACCAACTCAATTGTCCCACGTCTTATTTGCTCACAAAAACAAAACAATTTTTTTTGGCAAATCAATAAGTTCTTAAAAAATTGTTTATCATTTTAGGATTACAACAGTTCGGACTCCACCGAAATATGCAAAATAAGGTTGAACTTTACCGTGGTCCTGAGCAGAAAATGGGTTGTAATAAATTACTTATGAATTAGAAAATGGGCTGCAAATTATAAAAAAATAGCAAATGGGCTTTATGTTGTCTGCCACAGATTTGGAGGCTGACTTTTGGGCCTACCAAGTTCATGCGTACACAAGGTTTCGCAAAAAAGAAACTTAGTCAACAATCGACTCTACCAGCATCAGACCGTTAGATGTCAATCTAACGGTAATCGTGCTTCTTTAGTCTCTGATCTTCCTGCCCCAGCCGCCCAAACCAGCGTCGTCGGAACCGCCTGCTCCCGCCTCCGTGGCCGGCAGTGCTACCGGGCAGGCCTCACGGCCCCATCATACTTGCATCCCTGGCCTATCTATCCCTCTACTCACCCACACCTCCTGTTATTTTCCGGCGACGGCAGCCGAACCAGTCAACCCTCATACTCTCCACCGCGTGGGCAGCCACTGCCGTGTCTTCCCCGGCTCTGTGTCGTTCCCTTCATAGGCATCGCCATCGTCCACCTCCCTGGTCCTCTCAGTGCGGCATGGTCAAAGATGTCCATCCAACGGCCGTAGTGCTTCTTCAACCTCTGGTCTTCTTTCCCCAGCCGCCCAAAGCAGCGCCGGTCGTGCCGCATGCTCCTGCCTCCCGTGGCCGGCTATGCTGCCGCGGAGGCCTCACCGTCCCCATACTACTCCCACCGCTGGCTAGGCCAACCCTCCACTCACCCACTCCCCCTGTTATTCTGCAGCGATGGTAGCCTCACACCGCAGCCGAACCAGTGAACCCTCGTGCTCCTCTCCGCGTGGGCATCCACTGCCGCGTCTTCCCCGGCTCCACGTCGTCCCCTTCCTAGCACTCGCCGTCGTCCACCGCCGTGGTCCTCTCGGCGCGGCGTGGTCAATGTGGTCAACGACCGACTTCCATCGGAAGAGTACTGTACGTGGAGAGGCTGACAGCTGGGTCCAAGGCCACTACCCAGTTTTTTTGTGATTTGCCAAGTAAGTCGCTTTGTCAGGCCTGTTGGGCTGCAAATCTTTCAAGACGAGGAGAGCTTCATTCGGCTGCCTGAGAAAATGGCCTATCAGTAATGAGAAATGGGCTGTACATTTTTAAAACACATCAAACCGGTAATTAGTTTCAAATATCTATTTTTCATTTCAAGATTTTAAATTACATTAATTTTTATGCATGGCGAATCTGTTGGATTTTATATTGATATACATTTATTTTTAAAATCAGTTTGAATGTGAGTCAAAATTTCGGGATTAAAAACAGTTCGGACCGCACCGAAATATGCAAAAATTCGTATAATTTTTTAACCGTGGCCACAATATGGGCTGTAATGCTAACAAAAAGAATATGGGCTCCAAGAAAACCTTAAGAATTAGCAAATGGGCTATAAATTATTAGGAATAATGGCAGGTTGGCTGTATGTAGTTTTCCACAGATTTGAGGCTTTCCTAAAAAAAGGTTGACGCACAAGCAGTGACTGTTGGATGTCCATCGAACGGCCGTCGTGCTTCTTCAATCTCTGCTCTTCCTGCTCCAGCCGCTCAAACAAGCGCCAGCGGGACTGCCTGCTCCCTCCTCCCCGCGGCCGGCTGTGCTACCGCGCAGGCCTCACCGCCCCATTGTACTACCATCGCTGGCCTAGCCATCCCTCTACTCACTCACACCTGCTGTTATTCTCCGACGGCAGACGAACCAGTAAACCCTCGTACAGTCGTACTCCCCTCCGCGTGGGAGAAAACTGCCGAGTCTTCCCTGCCTCCGTGTCTTTCCCTTACTAGGCCTCGCCGTCGTCCACCACCCTGGTGCTCTCGGCGCGGCCTGGTCAACGTGGCCAACGACCGACATGCATATGAAGTGGACTGTACGTGGAGAGGCCGACAGCTGGGTCCATGGCCGCACGCAAGGAAATGCCTCCTTATTACGTGCAAAATAATGATTCCTCCACCTGACATTAGGGACCCACTGAAAGGGCCTCTGTATTTCACGAAAAAAACGTTACCGCCGCTGACAGCTCAGACCCACCAGCTATATCTTCGCATGCAAGGAAGCAAAAAAAAATGAATACCCCCCTGTTAGCTAGGACCCAGTATAGTGGCAGGCTGACTTGTGGGCCAACTAAGTTGAAGGGGACGGAGGGCTTTGTCAACTTACTCAATATGAACGACTCTAGCTCCGGTGACTGTACGGTGTCCATCCAACGGCCGTAGTGCTTCTTCAACCTCTAGTCTTCGTGCTCCAGCCTCCCAAAGCAGCGCCGGTCGTGCCGCGTGCTCCTGCTTCCCGTGGCCGGCTGTGATGTCGCGGAGGCCTCACCGTCCCCTACTACTCCCACCGCTGGCTAGGCCATCCCTCTACTCACACACACCCCCTGTTATTCTGCGGCGACGACAACCTCACCCTCGTACTCCTCTTCGCGTGGGCATCCACTGCTGCGTCTTCCCTGGCTCCGCGTCGTCCCCTTCCTAGGCCTCGTCGTTGTCCACCGCCGTGGTTCTCTCGGCGCGGCATGGTCAATGTGGCCAACGACCGACTTACATCGGAAGAGTACTGTGCGTGCAGAGGCTGACAACTGGGTCCATGGCGGCCGCAAGGAAATGCCTCCTTATTACGTGCAAAATAATTATTCCTCCACCTGACAGCAGGGACCCACCGGACGGGCCACCAGTATTTCACGAAAAAAACGTTTCCCCCCTGACTGCTGGGACCCACCAGCTACATCTTCGCACGCAAGGAGGTGCGTCCGAGCAAAAAAAAACCCAAGACAATTCGCCCCCTGACTGCTGGGACCCACCAGCTACATCTTCGTAGGTAAGGAAGTGCCTAACAGTCGGGACCCACCTGGTCGAAGCGTACGTAGCATTGTCATTCTGGTCGCGAAAGTGTACGTACATACTGGTCGATGTAGAGGCACACACATGTCGTAGTAGAGGCGCGCATGTGTCGATGTAGAGGCGCGCACATAGCATGCACACGTACGTACAACGGCGAGGGTGCAAGAAAGAAAATACAGCCACGTACGTACATACGGGAAGGGTCTCGAACGCCTACTCATGCACACGTACATGGCTGGGTCGGAACGGAGAAACAACGTCATCGTCGTGTTCATGGGGAGCCAACCGGCTGGGTCGAAACGGAATGCATGGTCATGTTCATCGTGAGGGCTTGGACGGAATAGGCGATGGAAACGAGGCCTGGCATACCGCACAATGGAGGAAACAAACCTCCTACATTCGTAACGGGGTCCTGTTGATCGGGAGGGGTTGGCGTACCGCAAAACGGAGGAAACGGACCTCCTACGGTCGAAACGGGGGTCCTGTTGATCAGGAGGGGTGTGGCGTACCGCAAAACGGAGGAAACGGACCTCCTACGGTCGAAACGGGGGTCCTGTTGATCGGGAGGGGTGTGGCGTATCGCAAAACGAACGAAATGGACTTGTGTTGGAGCGCTACGGCGAAACGGGGGTCCTGTTCCTCGGGAGGGGTATGGCGTACCACAAAACGGGACTCCACGGGATACTGTTCATCTCGACCGTCGACCTCCTCCAGCCTCCACGGGCTACCGTCGACCTCCTCCAGCCTCCACGGGCTCCTGTTCATCCAGCCTCCACTGCGCGCTACTCCACCGGCTACTGTTCAACCACCCCTCCACCGTCTACTGTTCATCCAGCCCTCCACACCACGGGGTCCTATTCAACCACCCCTCCACCGTCTACTATTCATCCAGCCCTCCACACCACGGGGTCCTATTCATCCAGAGGCAACGCCACTGCTCACTGTTCATACGACCCCCCCGCAACGCTCGCTGTTCATCCAATCGATCGGCTTAAGTTAGCAGCAGTAGCGAAGGAATCGCTCCATCGGGTTTAGTTAACAGCCATCGATCGATCACTCGGTTTCAGTAATGCGTAGCCTGCAGTGCAATCACTCAGGTTCAGTTAGAGCCCAACGCCTTGCTCAGGTTCAGTTAGAGCCAATGCCTCGCACACATGCGCGTACATGTACGATAGAAACGCGCATCGCTCGGCCCCCGGCCTCCCACCGTAACTGGCAACTCCCCGAAATTTTCCTCCCCCTCGCTTCTACCACGGGTTTTTCCGTCATGGACGGCCCAAAGAATGTCATGCAGCTCCGTCTTCGGCCCGACCAGGACGAAAAGCCCATTTTTTGTCATGATTTTTTGTAATAGAAGTAGGAGCCCACCACATCTATGATGATACTGGGTTTTGTCACAATTATCGTCATAGAAGTGTCATATGTATGACAGATTTTTTTTTCGTTCAGCCAAAAATGTCACGGATGTGTCTTTTTTGTAGTGGAGGGGGAAGGGGAAGAGGCCGGACGGCAGGTGGAGAAGATAGATGAACATGTGGAGGTAGAGGATCGATGGGAGGAAGAGGAAGGAACGATGGAGGAGAAGGAGTTTTTCACGCCCCTCACCAGATGGATGTGGATGAACGGGGCGCTCTGGTCGAGAGGGCAGGTGAGAATGGGGCGAGGAAGAGGCTGGTGACAGCGGACGGAACGCTTAACATTGGGGGACAATAGTTGAGGAACCTATCAGGCAAGGTTGCGGATACGGTGATGATGATCGAAGGAACTACACCAACAGCTGGCCCATCTGCGGTGGCTACTACACCAGAGAAAAATCACATCATCAAAAGCGTCATCAAGAAGGGGAAAAAGGAGAAAGTTCGGAGCAAAACAGTGAAGCGGCCTCCCCTGAGGAGGGCCACCGGTCAAGATGAGAACCCTATGCTGGAGCTGCCGTGGGATTGGCGACCCCGCGATAGTACGTGAGCTCCGTGATCTTGTGGAGGCTAGTGCGCCGTCGGTGCTTTGTATAGTGGAGACACAAATAGCAAAGAACCGAGTGGAGGATTTGCCTGTTTCGTTAGGGTTTGATAGTAGCTTTGCAGTAGCAAGTAGTGGAAGGAGTGGAGGTCTATGTATTTTCTAGAAATCAACTGTTGATCTTGCACTAAAAAACTTTTCTCAATAACACATTGATTCATGGGTTTCTAAACCAGGCGCCGAGCAATGGCGTTTGACGTGTTTCTATGGGGAGGTGATAACCCACAAGTATAGGGGATATCACCAGTTTTCGAGGGTAGAGTATTCAACAAAAATTTATTGATTCGACACAAGGGGAGCCAAAGAATATTCTCAAGTATTAGCAGCTGAGTTGTCAATTCAACCACACCCGGAAACTTAATATCTGCAGCAAAGTGTTTAGTAGCAAAGTAGTATGATAGTGGTGATAACGGTAACAAAAGTAAAGACATCAAAAGTAATGTTTTTGGTATTTTGTAGTGATTGTAACAGTAGCAACGGAAAAGTAAATAAGCGAGAACCAGTATATGGAAAACTCGTAGGCACCGGATTAGTGATGGATAATTATGCCGGATGCGGTTCGTCATGTAACAGTCATGTAACACCCACGATGCGGCTATATCTCCCACGTGTCGAAGCACGACATAGAGGCATAACCGCATGGTGGTTTTGTCGCAAGAAGGGTCATCTTCACACAATCCCATGTAATGAACAAGAATGGGATAAAGAGAGTTGGCTTACAATCGCCACTTCACACAATACATAATTAAGATCATACATCATTCAAAATACACTCATAGACCGACTACGGTCAAATCCAAATGAAAAGAAGACAACCCCAAATGCTAGATCCCCGATCGTCCCGACTGGGCACCACTACGGATCATCTAGAAACGATACATAGTAATGGCCAAGGTCCTCGTCAAACTCCCACTTGAGCTCGGTCGCGCCATCTGCGCTGGTATCCTCGGCACCTGCGTCTGTTTTGGTAGAATCTGTGAGTCACAAGGACTCAGCAATCTCACACCCGCGAGATCAAGACTATTTAAGCTCATAGGTAGGTAAAGGGGTAATATGGTGGAGCTGCAGCAAGCACTAAGCATATATGGTGGCTAACATACGCAAGTGAGAGCGAGAAGAGAAGTAACGCAATGGTCAAGAAGCTAGAAGCAATCAAGAAGTGATCCTGAAACTACTTACGTCAAACCGTGTTCACTTCCCGGACTCCGCCGAGAAGAGACCATCACGGCTACACACGCGGTTGATGCATTTTAATGAAGTCAATTGTCAAGTTATCTACAACCGGACATTAACAAATTCCCATCTGCCTCATAACCACGGGCACGGCTTTCGAAAGATAATATACCCTGCAGGGGTGTCGCAACTTAGCCCATCATAAGCTCTCACGGTCAACGAAGGATATACCTTCTCCCGGGAAGACCCGATCAGTCTCGGAATCCCGGTTCGCAAGACATTTTGACAATGGTAAAACAAGAACAGCAAGACCACCCACTGTGCCGACAAATCCCGATAGGAGCTGCACATATCTCGTTCTCAGGGCACACCGGATAAGCTAAGCGTACAAGTACCAACATAACCCAAGTTGCCAAGGGACGGTCCCACACGGTGCTATAGTTTGGACCAACACTCGGAGGAGCACTAGCCCGGGGGGGGGGGGGGTAAATAAAGATGACCCTCGGGCTCGCGAAAACCCAAGGGAAAGAGGCTTAGGTGGCAAATGGTAAGACCAAGTTTGGGCCTTGCTGGAGGAGTTTTATTCAAAGCGAACTATAAAGGGGGTCCCATAAATCACCTAACCGCGTAAGGAACGCAAAATCAAGGAACATAACACCGGTATGCCGGAAACTAGGGCGGCAAGACTGGAATGAGACACCAGGCATAAGGCCGAGCCTTCCACCCTTTACCAAGTATATAAGGTGATTTAATTAAACATGAGATATTGTGATATCCCAAAATATCCCTGTTCCGACCAGGAACAAACTTCATCTTCACCTGCAACTAGCAACGCTATAAGAGGGGCTGAGCAAAAGTGGTGACATAGCCAAACAACGGTTTGCTAGAACAGGATGGTTAGAGGTTTGACATGGAAATAGGGAGGCATGATAAACAGTGGCGGGTAGAGCTAACATAGCGATAGAGCGAGCAACTAGCAAAGCAAAGATAGAAGTGATATCGAAGGTATGGTCATCTTGCCTGCAAAGTTCTCAGAATTGTCGAAGGCTTGATCCTCGTTAGCGTACTCAACAGGTTCCTCGTGTACGTACTCATCTCCTGGCTCTATCCAAAGCAAAAACACAAGCAAAGGAACCACAATAAACCACGGTGCAATGCACAAGCAACATGATGCAATACATGTCATGATATGCGAGATGTGATATGCAATGCGTATGCGTGCTCCGGGAGGAAAAAGGATGAACAAGGCATCAAATTGGCAAACCAAGTATGCCGCTAGAAAGATGAGGTGATTTCGGTTGAAATCGATATAAAGATCACCGGGAACGGATGCACGGTTTGCAAATGGCAAGCAAAACAAGAATGGCACAAATCTGCGATTAACAGCACGATGCTACTTAGCATGCAACAAGAAACTATGCTACATCACCCCAACATAAAAACAAAGCATATGGCAGTGATCTACAGGAGATTTTTAACAAAATAGGAACACTGAGCTACGGCTAAATCACACCATAACAGGTTCAGACAAGCATGGCGAAAGTGCAAAAGTTATCAGCTAGGACATGGCATAAACAGCATCAGGAAGCGATGTTCAGAGCAAGTAATCAACATGCTACAGGAACTTATAATATCAAAACAAGACATGGCATGATTCTACTAAAAGCATAGAACAAAAGTCCCTTAGTGACCATGAGCCAAAAAGGATCAGAAAATATGATGGCACCCATGTGAACATAGCAAGTTTCGTTAACAGATTCAGCAAACAGAGCATGGCATTGACAGAATTACGAAGGCACCTTCGTGAGCTTGATGCACTCACTATAGAGCATTTCATGATAAACTAAGCATACATCCATCAAGAAGACATGGCATAGAAGCTATACATGGCAAGAACAACATCATAGCATACACGGATCAACTACAACAACCTTGGCAAAATTGAATAACATGTAAACAATCTGCCAGGAAACATTTTGTAACAAAAGTAGAGCACGAAAATGACATGCTAGACTACTCCATAATTGCAACCAGGGGCATGAATGGAGAGAGCATAACCATACGTTCAAAACACCCTTACTGAAGTAACTCACAATATGCATGGATCTCTCTGTAGCAACATGTTTACATGGCATCAAAATAACAGCAGAACAGGGACTAAAATCAGCAATATCACGAAGCCTAGTTTGCATGCTTGTGCTAGTCATCAAATTGATCACAAAAATACATGGTAAGCACCTCTGTAAAGATGGCATGGCATAGTTCAAAACACATGTAGGGCTCAAATACATAAGGCGCACACATCAATCATGGCAAAAATGACAAAAGTGCATGTTCTGATAAGAATCTGAAACTAACATCACATAGCCCTCTTCCAACAACATTTCGGGCATCAAGATGAGCTCAAATGAAAATGATGCAATGAGATGGAATGATGTACTCATCGAGACGAACAATGAGTATGCTACACGCCCAAAACAGAGTGCAAAGTTATGACACGATGAATATGGCAAGAAAAATATGCATACTTAGAAGATTTCGGGGTCAACCTCGTCCAGATCTAGGGTTTGTGTGGCATGCAAACCGAGGCGAGGCCGGAGCTCGCCGGAGCTGCTGGAGAAGGCCGGAGATGGGCCGGGGCACGGTCAGGGTCGGCCCGATCCGGCGGATGCCGGCGCTGTGCGGGCCGCGACGGGAGCCGGCGGCGGCGGACGGGGACGCAGGCGGCAGGGGCGCGCGGCGGCGGATGGCGGTTCCGGCGGGCGGCGGGCGAGGCTCTCCGCGGGAGCGGGCGGCGGCGGGCGCGGTGCGGGCCGCGGGGGCCCCGCACGGGCCGAGCGGGCCAGCGGTGGCGCGCGGCTCGGGCCCGTCGGGCTTCGACGGTGGGAGGCGGCGGCGCGCCATGTGGCGGGCTGCGAGAGGCGGGGCGCGGCGGTGGACGCGTCCGGCTCCGTCCGAACGTGTCCGGCGGCGGAGAGGGAGCGAGGCTAGGGTTTTTTCCCGGATTTGGAGGGGGAGATGCATATTTGTAGGTAGAGGGAGCTAGGAGTGTCCAAATGAGGTGTAGTTTTCGCCCACATGATCGTGATCCGACGACGGAGAGCATGAGTGACTAAGATGGGTTATTGGGCTGTTTTGGAGGGGTGTTGGGCTGCAACTCAAAAGAGGCCTTTGCGGTTATGCAGTTAACCGTTGGAGTATCAAACGAACTCCAAATGGCACGAAACTTGACAGGCGGTCTACCGGTGCTATACCAGGGCCACTTGGCAAGGCTCGGTCCATTCCGAGAACGTTTAACACCCGCACACGAAAAGAGACAAGAGGGGTGCGCCGGTGCATATGGGAGTGTCGGATTGCAAAACGGACAACGGGGAAAATGCTCGGATGCATGAGACGAACACGTATGCAAATGAGATGCACATGATGACATGATATGATATGCATGACATGAATAACATGCAAAACAAAAGACAAAAACCCAACGACGGAGGGAATATCATAACACATAGCCGAAAATGGCAAGAGTTGGAGTTACAAAGATGAAAAGTTACATCCGAGGTGTTACAAGTCATAACATAGGGTGACACAGAACTAGCTCCAATTCATCAATGTAATGTAGGCATGTATTCCGAATATTGTCATACGTGCTTATGGAAAAGAACTTGCATGCCATCTTTTGTCCTACCCTCCCGTGGCAGCGGGGCCCTATTGGAAACTAAGGGATATTAGGCCTCCTTTTAATAGAGAACCGGAACAAAGCATTAGCACATAGTGAATACATGAACTCCTCAAACTATGGTCATCACCAGGAGTGGTCCCGATTATTGTCACTTTGGGGTTGCCGGATCATAACACATAGTAGGTGACTATAGACTTGCAAGATAGGATCAAGAACTCACATATATTCATGAAAACATAATAGGTTCAGATCTGAAATCATGGCACTCGGGCCCTAGTGACAAGCATTAAGCATAGCAAAGTCATAGCAACATCAATCTCAGAACATAATGGATACTAGGGATCAAACCCCAACAAAGCTAACTCGATTACATGATAAATCTCATCCAACCCATCACCGTCCAGCAAGCCTATGATGGAATTACTCATGCACGGCGGTGAGCATCATGAAATTGGTGATGGAGGATGGTTGATGATGATGACGGCGACGAATCCCCCTCTCCGGAGCCCCGAACGGACTCCAGATCAGCCCTCCTGAGAGAGATTAGGGCTTGGCGGCGGCTCCGTATCGTAAAACGCGATGGTTTCTTCTCTCTGATTTTTTTCTCCCCGAAAGCCAATATATGGAGTTGGAGTTGGTGTCGGAAGGTCTCCAGGGGGCCCACGAGGTAGGGGGCCGCGCCCAGGAGGGGTGGGGGGCGCCCCCACCCTCGTGGACAGGGTGTGGGCCCCCTAGTCTTCATCTTTGGCGAGGATTTTTTATTATTTATTCTAAGATATTCCGTGGAGTTTCAGGTCAATCCGAGAACTTTTGTTTTCTGCACAAAAAATAACATCATGGCAATTCTGCTGAAAACAACGTCCGTCCGGGTTAGTTCCATTCAAATCATACAAGTTAGAGTTCAGAACAAGGGCAAAAGTGTTTGGAAAAGTAGATACGATGGAGACATATCAAGTCCCCCAAGCTTAAACCCTTGCTTGTCCTCAAGCAATTCAGTTGACAAACTAAAAGAGAAAAAGAAAAACTTTTACAAACTCTGTTTGCTCTTGTTGTTATAACTATGTCAAGCCAGCATTCAAGTTTTCAGCAAAGATCATAACTAACCACATTTGCAATAACTCCTAGGTCTCATGTTTACTCATATCAATAACTTAATCAGATAGCAAGCTATAATAATAAATCTCGGATGACAACACTTTCTCAAAATAATCATAATATGATATAACAAGATGGTATCTCGCTAGCCCTTTCTGAGACCGCAAAACATAAATGCAGAGCACCTTCAAAGATCAAGGACTGACTAGACATTGTAATT
The DNA here is from genome assembly GCF_018294505.1 of Triticum aestivum. NCBI lineage: Eukaryota > Viridiplantae > Streptophyta > Magnoliopsida > Poales > Poaceae > Triticum > Triticum aestivum. The sequence goes on from NC_057810.1 coordinate 674,210,019, forward strand.
CATGGTAAAAGAGATCCAATCATAGTCATACCCGATATAAATTAACAGTAATGAATGCAAATGACAGTTGTGCTCTCCAGCTAGTGCTTTTAATAAGAGGGTGATGACTCAACATAAAAGTAAATAGAAAGGCCCTTCGCACAGGGACACAGGGATTTGTAGAGGTGCCAAAGCTCGGTTTTGAAATAGAGGTAAATTATATTTTGAGCGGCATACTTTCATTGTCAACATAACAACTAAAAGATGACGATATCTTCCATGCTAAACAAATTATAGGCGGTTCCCAAATGGAATGGTAAATTTTATACCCCCCTCCTCCACAAGCATCAATCCATGGCTTGCTCGAAACAACGAGTGCCTCCAACATTCAACGGGTCCCAGGGGGAGTTTTGTTTGCAATTATTTTGATTTAGTTTGCATAAAGCATGGGACTGGGCATCCCGGTGACCAGCCATTTTCTCGTGAATGAGGAGCGGAGTCCACTCCTCTTGAGAATAACCCACCTAACACGTAGGATAAGGGCAACCCTAGTTGATATATAAGCTATTCGAGCATGCAAAACAGAATGATTATTTGAAGGTTTAGAGTTTGGCACATACAAATTTACTTGGAACGGCAGGTAGATACCGCATATAGGAAGGTATAGTGGACTCATATGGAATAACTTTAGGTTTTAAGGGATTGGATGCACAAGTAGTATTCCTGCTTAGTACAAGTGAAGGCTAGCAAAATACTGGGAAGCAACTAACTAGAGAGCGATAACAGTCATGAACATGCATTAAAATTAATAAACATTGAATACAAGCGTGAGTAGGATATAATCCACCATGAACATAAATATCGTGAAGGCTATGTTGATTTGTTTCAACTACATGCGTGAACATGTGCCAAGTCAAGTCACTTAAATCATTCAAAGGAGGATACCACCCCACCATACCACATCACAACCATTTTAATAGCATGTTGGCACACAAGGTAAACCATTATAACTCATAGCTAATAAAGCATGGCACAAGCAACTATAATCTCTAATTGTCATTGCGACATGTTTATTCATAATAAGCTGAATCAAGAACGATGAACTCATCATATTTACAAAAACAAGAGAGGTCGAGTTCATACCAGCTTTTCCCATCTCAGTCAGTTCATCATGTATCATCATAATTACCTTTCACTTGCACGACCGAACGGTGTGAATAATAATAAGAGTGCACGTGCATTGGACTAAGCTGGAATCTGTGAGCATTCAATAAATAGGAGAAGACAAGGCAATATGGGCTCTTGGTTAAATCAACAATGATGCATATAAGAGCCACTTCAACAATTTAATCATGGTCTTTTCCTACTGACCCCCAAAGAAAAGAAAAGAAATAAAAACTATTTACACGGGAAAGCTCCCAACAAGCAAAAGAAGAACGGGAAATATTTTTGGGTTTTCCTTTTTAATTACTACAACAAAGAAGTAAACTACTACTATTTTTTTTGTTTTTCTTAAGGTTTATTAAACACACAAGAAGAAGGCAGGAAAGAGAAAATAATCTAGCATGGATATTACAGTGAAAGGGTATGAGCACCGACATCTAGCAATGAGTGTGTGTGAACATGAATGTAATGTTGGTGGGAAATACATACTCCCCCAAGCTTAGGCTTTTGGCCTAAGTTGGACTATTGCCAGGGATAACCTGGTAGATACCCGTATGTGAAGCTGGGGTCATATTGCGATGAAGAAGACTCTGACTGCCACTGGCTGGCAACCACCTCTAGATCCCAAGAATAAACAGACTGTCGTGGAGGCTCATCTTGTGGCTCCGGCTCCGGGGCTGGTGCAGGATTTTGATAGGCTTAAATGGCCACCCACGGAACGATGTGAGGACCTGTAGACAAGTTAAACAAAGAGGGAGCAGGAAAAGTAATAGTCTTAGGGTGATGTTTATCAAAGTACATTTTATATTTGAGCTCCCCTTCACGACTCTTAATAAGAAAATCATGCGCTAGCATACTCTTATAATCTAAATAAGCATGGGGCAACAATGTTTCCTCTTTATCCTCATGCCTAATAGGTATTTCAAAATACTCTGCTAGGCGTGAAGCATAAATGCCTCCAAAGACGGGGCCCTTAGTACGGTTCAGACTTAACCGTCTAGCAACAATTCCACCCATACTAACAGAGTTATTGCGGTATAAACCATGGAGCAAAATGATAACATCAGGAACACTAAGGTTTCCACAGTTCCCGTGACCAATCAAGCAACGACTAGCAAATAAGGCAAAGTAGTGTAAAACAGGAAAATGTATGCTAGTAATTCTTGCATCAGAAACCTTCCTAGTTTCTCCCACCGTGATAGTGTTAATATAAGCTTCTACTTCGTTACAGTGTGGTTCATCCAAGGTGCCCTCAAAGGGTATTTTGCAAACCTCGCAAAATTCAGCTAACGGCATCTCCTTAACAACGTCATATAAATGAAACTCTACTGATGGAGGTGATTTCTTAGGGAAAAAGTGGAAGTTTTGCACAAAAGTATTTGTGAGTAAGAGATACTGACGACGTTGGTCGCGCGAGGAGGTCGGTGAGGCCAGCATTCTCAATCAATAAATAGAAATCCTCATAAATCCCGGCTCTCCTCAAGAAGTCATCGGAAGGCCATTCACACGACCGGACCTCCGCGGTGCGAGGCAAATTAAATTTTGGCTTCTGTTCTTCTTCCTTTTGTTTTTCCTTGAGCTTCGACTCGACGAGCCCCTCAAAAGTCTCTTCATTATTTCTGAAACAACCTGAAATTTTTAGTAACTTCAAATAAAAGTGAACCAACTTCAATAAAATTGATAGCAACTACTCCCACAAGTGCCTAGAGCCTATATCAAGCATTAGAACTACTTGGAACCATATGGATTTGACATGCAAGCTCAAGAACATGGTCACCTATGCAGCATAAATTTGCAATGAATAAAGCACTAGAACAAAAACTAATTGGACCAACGGAGGAGTCACATACCAAGGAACAATCTCCCCAAGCAGTTTTACGAGAGGTGCTTTGAGCAAGGAGATCGAAAATCGCAGCAACAGGGGCTGGAACTCGTGCTTGAGTTGGTTTTTCGTGTTTGTGTGAGGCAGAGGAAGAAGATGGTTGCAGGGATAAGTGGAGGAGGGCCACCGTGGGCCCACGAGGCAGGGGGGCGCGCCCAGGGGGGTAGGGCGCGCCCTCCACCCTCGTGGCCAGGTGGCAGCTCCCACCGTGGTAATTTTTGCACAGTAAATCCTCAAATCTTCCCGAAAAAATCATATTAAATTGGCATGGCATTCTGAGGACTTTTATTTTCGGGATATTTTTATATTGCACGGATAAATCAGGAAACAGACAAAAAAAAAATACTATTTTACTTTATTTCTACTTAATAACAGAAAATATAAAGAGGGTACAGAAGGTTGTGCTTCTAGTTTCATCCATCTCATGTTCATCTAAAAGAATCCACTAACAAGGTTGATCAAGTCCTGTTAACAAACTCATTCCGATTAACATGGAACCGGAGAAATTTCGAATAACACTATGTTACCTCAACGGGGATATGGACATCCCCAATAATAAGTATATCATATTTCTTCTTAACAGTAGGGAGAGCAAATTCAAAACCTCCAAATATAATCGATGGAATTTTTCCAATAGAATTGATACTATAAACTTGAGGTTGTTTCCTCGGAAAGTGTACCGTATGCTCATTACCATTAACATGCAAAGTAACATTGCGTTTGTTGCAATCAATAACAGCCCCTGCAGTATTAAGAAAAGGTCTTCCAAGAATAATAGATATACTATCATCCTCGGGAATATCAAGAATAACAAAGTCCGTTAAAATAGTAACATTTGCAACCACAACAGGCACATCCTCACAAATACCGACATCTATAGCAGTTGATTTATCAGCCATTTGCAAAGATATTGCAGTAGGTGTCAACTTAGTCAAGTCAAGTCTATGATATAAAGAGAGAGTCATAACACTAACACCGGCTTCAAGATCACATAAAGCAGTTTTAACATAATTTCTCTTAATGGAGCATGGTATAGTAGGTACTCCAGGATCTCCAAGTTTCTTTGGTATTCCACCCTTAAAAGTATAATTGGCAAGCATGGTGGAAATTTCAGCTTTCGGTATCTTTCTTTTATTAGTAATGATATCCTTCATATACTTAGCATAAGGATTTGTTTTGAGTACATCAGTTAATCGCATACACAAAAAGATAGGTCTAATCATTTCAGCAAAGTGCTCAAAATCCTCATCATCCTTTTTCTTGGATGGTTTTGGAGGAAAAGGCATGGGTTTCTGAACCCACAGTTCCCTTTCTTTACCATGTTTTCTAGCAACAAAGTCTCTTTTATCATAACGATGATTCTTTGATTGTGGGTTATCAAGATCAACAACAGGTTCAACTTCTACATCATTATAATTACTAGGTTGAGCATCATCATGAACAGCATCATTAACATTTTCACTAGGTTCATGTTCATTACCAGATTGTGTTTCAGCATCAGACATAGAGATATAATTTGGATTCTCAGGTGGTTCAGCAATAGGTTCACTAGAAGTTTGCAAGGTCCTATCATTTTTCTTTTTCTTCCTTTTAGAGGAACTAGGTACATCAATATTATTTCTCTGAGAATCTTGCTCCATTCTCTTAGGGTGGCCTTCAGGATACAAAGGTTCCTGAGTCATTCTACCAGTTCTAGTAGCCATTCTAACAGCATAATCATTTTTCTTACAATTCATTTCATCAAGCAATTCTTTTTGAGCTTTAAGTACTTGTTCTACTTGAGTGGTAACCATAGAAGCATGTTTGCTAACAAGTTTAAGTTCACCTCTAATATTAGCCATATAATCACCCAAGCGTTTAATCATATAAGCATCTTGTTTTAATTGTCTACCAAAATAAGCATTAAAATCCTCTTGCTTAAACACAAAGTTATTAAACTCATCCAAGCACTGATTAGCAATTTTATTAGGAGGGACTTCAACTTTATCATATCTATAGAGAGAATTTACCTTTACTACCTGTGTCGGGATATCGGGATCAGGAGGTTCTTCAGTGAATAAAGAATTGAGATCATATACTTCTTCAACATGCGGTAAATTAAGACCGTGTATTTCTTCAATAAGAGGTAAATTCTTAACATCTTCAGCTTTAATACCCTCTTCTTTCATAGACTTCTTTGCCTCTTGCATATCTTCGGGACTGAGAAATATAACACCTCTCTTCTTTGGAGTTGGTTTAGGAATAGGCTCAGTAATTGGCTCTGGAGCTGGCTCAGGAAGTGCCCAATTATTTTCATTTGTCAACATATTATTCAATAGAATTTCAGCTTCATCTGGTGTTCTTTCCCTGAAAAGAGAACCGGCACAACTTTCCAGGTAATCTCTGGAAGCATCGGTTAGTCCATTATAAAATATATCAAGTATTTTAGGTTTCTTAAGAGGATGCTCAGGCAAAGCATTCAGTAACTTGAGAAGCCTCCCCCAAGCTTGTGGGAGACTCTCTTCTTTAATTTGCACGAAGTTGTATATTTCCCTCAAAGCATCTTGTTTATTATGAGCAGGGAAATATTTAGCAGAGAAGTAATAAATCATATCCTGGGGACTACACACACAACCAGGATCAAGAGAATTAAACCATATCTTAGCATCACCCTTTAATGAGAACGGAATTTTTTTGAGTATATAAAAGTAGCGCGATCTCTCATATTAGTAAACAGGGCGGCTATATCATTTTACTTAGTAAGATGTGCCACAACAGTTTCAGATTCATAGCCATAAAAAGGATCAGATTCAACCAAAGTAATTATATCTAGATCAACAGAAAATTCATAATAATCCTTATCGGGAACATAGATAGGTGAAGTAGCAAAAGCAGGGTCGGGTTTCATTCTATCTCTAAGAGATTCTTTACTCCATTTAATTAGCAGCCTCTTAAGTTCATATCTATCTTGGCAGGCAAAAATAGCTGCAGAAGATTCCGCATCAAAAAGATAACCCTCATGAATAGCAGGCATATCTTCATCATCACTTTCATCATTGTATTCAGATTCAATAATTTCTCTTTCTCTAGACCTAGAAATTTGCTCATCTAGAAATTCACCAAGGGGCACAGTAGTATCAAGCATAGAAGTAGTTTCATCATAAGTATCATGCATAGTAGAAGTGGCATCATCAATATCATGCGACATATCGAAATGAATAGCAGAAGTAGGTTTAGGTGTCGCTAACTTACTCATAACAGAAGGTGAATCAAGTGCAGAGCTGGATGGCAGTTCCTTACCTCCCCTCGTAGTTGAGGGATAAATTGTTGTCTTAGCGTCTTTCAAGTTCTTCATAGTGTCCAACAGATATAAATCCCAAGTGACTCAAAGAATAGAGCTATGCTCCCCGGCAACGGCGCCAGAAAAAGCTCTTGATAACCCACAAGTATAGGGGATCGCAACAGTTTTCGAGGGTAGAGTATTCAACCCAAATTTATTGATTCGACACAAAGGGAGCGGAAGAATATTCTCAAGTATTACCAGCTGAGTTGTCAATTCAACCACACCTGGAAACTTAATATCTGCAGCAAAGTGTTTAGTAGCAAAGTAGTATGATAGTGGTGATAATGGTAACTAAAGTAAAGACAGAAAAAGTAATGTTTTTGGTATTTTGTAGTGACTGTAACAGTAGCAACGGAAAAGTAAATAAGCGAGAACTAGTATATGGAAAACTCGTAGGCACCGGATTAGTGATGGATAATTATGCCGGATGCGGTTCGTCATGTAACAGTCATAACATAGGGTGACACAGAACTAGCTCCAATTCATCAATGTAATGTAGGCATGTATTCCGAATATAGTCATACGTGCTTATGGAAAAGAACTTGCATGGCATCTTTTGTCCTACCCTCCCGTGGCAGCGGGGTCCTATTGGAAACTAAGGGATATTAAGGCCTCCTTTTAATAGAGAACCGGAACAAAGCATTAGCACATAGTGAATACATGAACTCCTCAAACTATGGTCATCACCGGGAGTGGTCCCGATTATTGTCACTTCGGGGCTGCCGGATCATAACACATAGTAGGTGACGATAGACTTGCAAGATAGGATCAAGAACTCACATATATTCATGAAAACATAATAGGTTCAGATCTGAAATCATGGCACTCGGGCCCTAGTGACAAGAATTAAGCATAGCAAAGTCATAGCAACATCAATCTTAGAACATAGTGAATACTAGGGATCAAACCCTAACAAAGCTAACTCGATTACATGATAAATCTCATCCAACCCATCACCGTCCAGCAAGCCTACGATGGAATTACTCACGTAGGGCGGTGAGCATCATGAAATTGGTGATGGAGGATGGTTGATGATGACGACGGCGATGAATCCCCATCTCCGGAGCCCCGAACGGACTCCAGATCAGCCCTCCCGAGAGATATTAGGGCTTGGCGGCGGCTCCGTATCGTAAAATGCGATGGTTTCTTCTCTCTGATTTTTTCTCCCCGAAAGCCAATATATGGAGTTGTAGTTGGCGTCGGAAGGTCTCCAGGGGGCCCACGAGGTAGGGGGCGCGCCCAGGAGGGGGGGCACCCTCGTGGACAGGGTGTGGGCCCCCTGGTCTTCATCTTTGGCGAGGATTTTTTATTATTTATTCTAAGATATTCCGTGGAGTTTCAGGTCATTCCGAGAACTTTTGTTTTCTCCACAAAAAACAACATCATGGCAATTCTGCTGAAAACAACGTCAGTCCGGGTTAGTTCCATTCAAATCATTCAAGTTAGAGTCCAGAACAAGGGAAAAAGTGTTTGGAGAAGTAGATACGACGGAGACGTATCAGGAGGAAAATAGGAGCCTGGGATATAAAACTTGGGACAAGATGAGGAGACTACGGGGAGAGAGTACCCTGCCTTGGGTTTGCATCGGCGACTTTAACGAGGTTTTGGGACAAGAAGAGCAGATGGGTCCAAATTCCCGAGACAGCTCGCATATTGCTGGGTTTCGGGAGGCTGTGGATGTTTGTGGCTTGTCGGACCTGGGTTACAAGGGGTTGGACTGGACTTTTGAAAAGCGGGTGGTGGGTGGACAATACTGCAGGGTCAGGCTGGATAGAGCGTTGGCAACGCCTAGCTGGTCAAGCTTGTTTCCATTTGCTAGCGTGGAGCACCGGACAGCGGCGAAGAGTGATCATAGTCCCATCCTTCTGCTGAATGACTTGGAGACTGGAAACAGGAGGATGAACATAAATAAACCGTTTCGATACGAGTGCCCGTGGGAGACAGACAGTCGCTTTGCAGCATCTGTGGAAGCTGCATGGAAAGACGATGGTTCAGTGTCCGAGCTGGCAAACAAGCTGCATTCCGTGTCTTCTGCCATGACGTGATGGGGGCGGCATACATTTGGCTCTGTTCGTGTGGAGCCGCGTTCTCTTTGCCGCCAACTAGCTTTGCTGCGAGAGGAACCAACACACATGGGGCCCAGCCTCGAAGAGAAATGTAACGCCCCGGATCTGATGCACCAGGTGTTTGTCAGTTATTCGCCGTCGTTGCCATGTCGTTGCCATGTCATTTGCTTGCATGTTGCATTTTATCATGTCAACATGTGCATCTCATTTTGCATACATGTTCGTCTCATGCATCCGAGCATTTTCCCCGTTGTCCGTTTTGTAATCCGGCACTCCTATTCCCTCCGGCGTCCCCCCTTTTTTTCTCTCGTTGTGAGCGGGTGTTAAACTTTCTCGGAATGGCCCGAGGTTTGCCAAGCGGCCTTGGTTTAGCATCGGTAGACCGCCTGTCAAGTTTCGTGCCATTTGGAGGTCGTTTGATACTCCTACGGTTAACCGGGTAACCACAAAAGCCCTTTCTCTTTGCAGCCCAACATCTCTTCCCACAGCACACCAAACCCCTCTAACTCCCCTCCATGCTCTCCGCCGTTCGATCACGATCGCGTGGCCGAAAACCGTGCTCCATTTGGACTCTCCTAGCTCCCAGAAACTATAAATATGCCCTCCCCCATCCAAATCGCAGTCCAAACCCTAAAATTCCCCTCCGCGCCGCGCCGGACATGTCCGCTCGCGGCCGGACACGTCCACCGCCAGCCTCCACGTCGCCCGGACCAATCCGGGGACGACACGTCACCTCCTCCGCCGCCTCAGCCATTCCTGCGCCACCACGTCACCGCCTCCCGTCCCACGCGCCGCCGAAGCCCGCGAGGCCCATCGCCGGCCCTCCCCGGGCCCGCGCCCGAGCGCCGCCACGCCCGTGAGCCCAGTTCCCCGCGCCCTGCCACCTGGCCCATCCGCCGCCGTGCCGACCTTCGCCGTGCCCGCCGCCGGTGTGCGCCGTCGCCGGCCCCGCCCTCCGCCGCCTCGCCTCGGTGTCCGACTCCGCCGCCCGGCCCCCGCGCCCTGTGCCCCAGCCACCGCGCCCCATTGCCTCCCTGCCGTGGCCGCCTCCACCGTCTGCCGCCTCGCCAGGGCCCCAGCCTCACCGTCCTTGGGCGCCCCGAGGCCGGCCGCCCCTCGCCTCGCCGGCGACTCCCGCCGCCGCCCGGCGCCGCCCCCGGCCTCCTCCGCTCCTCCCCGAGCATCTCCGGCCATCTCCTCCCCGACTTCGGCGAGTTCTCCGGTGAGCCTCGAGCTTCGCGCCCCGATCTGGATCTGGGAGATAAGGTTGACCCCGATTTCCACCAAGTCCCGGAGTATTTTGACATTATCATGCCATGTTCATCGCATCATATCTCTGCATCCGTAGCTCTATTTCGTGCGTGTAATATGTGAATTTGTTCGTCTCAATGAGTACTTCATTTCATTCCATTGCATCATGTTCATTTGAGTTCATCTTGATGCCTGAATCATCATTGCAAGAGTGCATGTTGCTATTAATCTGCTGAAACTATTATAACATGCCCTTTTGTCATTTTTGCCAGGATTGATGTGTGCATCCTATGAGGTTGATGTCTACATGTGTTTTGATCTATGCCATGGCTTCTTTACAGAGGTGCTTACCATGTATTTTTGTAATCAATGTGGTGACTAGCACAAGCATGTAAACTAGGCTTCGTGATGTTGCTGATTTTAGTCCCTGTTCTGCTGTTATTTTGATGCCATGTAAACTTGATGCTACAGAGAGATCCATGCATATTTTGAGATACTTCAGTAAGGATGTTTTGAACATATGGTTATGCTCTATCCAGCCCTGCCCTTTGTTGCAATTATGGAGTAGTCTAGCATGTCATTTTCGTGCTCTACTTTTGCTACAAAATGTTTCCTGGCAGATTGTTTACAATGTATTCAATTTTGCCAAGGTTGTTGTAGTTGATCCTTGCATGCTATGAACTTGTTCTTGCCTTAGTTTGTTTCATAAACATGTCTTCTTGCTGATGCTATGCTTATCTTGTCATGCAATGACTTGTGGTGAGGGAATCAAGCTTGTTAAGTAGTGTACTTGCTGTTACTATTTTGCTAGGCTGAATCTGTTATTTCGTGATGCTATGTAAACCTGCTGCTACAAGTCATTCTATACATAATCTGGAGATGTTCACTAAGGGTGTTCTGTTATACATGTCATGCTCTATCCATCCATGCTACTGGTTGTATTTATGGCCTACTGTAGATTGTTGTAATCTTTGTAAGTGCATCTAGTGCCCCTTAGTGATTTTGGTGTATTGAAGACTTATAGGTTAAGGGACTAATGCGTTTGTGAGTATACACAGGTCTATAAGTCTATGAGGAGTTTGATATTTACAGAGAAAGTCGACCCCTAAAAATGAAGTTCTTCACCTGAAGACTTTGATATTCTAAAGACTTCCTGAAGACTTTGAAAGTGAAGAAATTGGTGTGACCTTGAAGACTTGGTATTCATTTGAGGAACATGAAGCGTGAAGACTTTTGTTTTCGTAGTTTCATTTTCTCTTTCTTGAGTCATAGGAAACACCATACTATTAAAGGGGGTCGAGGAAATACTAAGGAGAAATTTCCATGTGATGCTCAACTCAAAATCCTACACCTACCAATCCCTTCGAGTGAAGCCTTTGGAAATCTCATACAGTTCAGCCACTTTCTTCAGTGACAGAGACGAAGTTCTTCTGGTCGCTGATGAATTTGCTCATTGAGGAGTTAGGAAGTGCCAGTGCGGATTGCCTACACAGTGAGGAACATGATAGCCCTGAGGAATTTGAGAGTCAAATTTCCGACCGTTGCTGTGCTGCGCGCCAGCTGTCCCAAAATATCTTATCCACCTAACGGTCATATCATTGAGGGGCATTTATGTCTTATCATGTTGGGCTGCTCCCTAGGCTATAAATAGCCGCCCCCTAAAACCACTAGCTGGTTGGCTGCTCCAAGAGAACTTGACACTTGTCATTTGAGAGCAACCCATCCTCCAAGGACTTTGAGCGAAAATCATCGAGTGAGGAAAATCCCAAAACCCAAACACCTACAAACCCAAAGTGATTGAGCATCACTGAAGAAATTGATCCTGCGTGGATCCGACGCTTGTTACCTTTGAAGACTGTGCTTCTTCCAGACGGTTAGGCGTCAAGGTCTAGAGCATCCAAGAGGAATTGTGGATTGCCGAGTGACCAAGTCTGTGAAGGTTTGGAAGTCGCCTGAAAACTTACCACGAGTGATTGGACGAGATCTGCGTGATCTTAGTTCAAGGAGAATACGGTGAGGACTGGGTGTCCTGAGCTGCATGCTCAGAGACTGGGTGTCGGGGACTGCGTGTCCTCGAGTTTAAATACTCAGCCGCTCCAACCAGACGTACAACTGAGACAGCAGTTGGAACTGGTCTACCAAATCATTGTCTTCACCAACCTAACTGGTTCTATTTCCTCAACCCTTTCATTTCCTCATTACTGTGTTGAGTGTTTGTTCATATCTGTGTTTGAAGACTTTGACTGAAGACTTTCTCAATTTCCTCAGTTCAATTACTTCAGTCTGTTTGTCTTCATCTTATGTTATCCTGTGATTACGCTTTCTGTACTGTGTGCTAGTCTTCATTTCATCATGATGACCATGCTTGTATTCTGTTATGCTTACTTCTGAGTACTTATTCCGCTGCTAATAGTTCTTCGCTTAGGAATTTCCTCACCGGAAAATTCCTCAGTGAAGAATTCATAAAAATCGCCTATTCACCCCCCTCTAGTCGACATAACGCACTTTCCATTGGTATCAGAGCAAGGTACTCCCTTGTTCTGTGTGATTTTGGTTTAACCGCCTGGAGTTTCAGTTATGTCGACCGCAGGTATGATCAAGGTCTCGGCTGGGTGTCCTACCTTTGACGGGACGGACTACCCCTACTGGAAAAACAAGATGCGAATGCATCTCGAGGTAATTGACAACGATCTCTGGTATGTTGTGGTAAATGGTGTTCCCTCTGTCACACCCTCACTGAACGCTACCGATGTGAAGAGATTCAAGCAACTCGATTATCAAGCGAAGAATATCATATGTGGCCATCTGAGTAAAGGACAGTATGGAAGAGTGAGTGCTTTGGAAACTGCTAAGCTTATCTGGGATAGGCTGTCCAAAGTGAATGAAGGAGTCTCAACTCAGCGCGACTCTCGAGTTGATGTTCTTCGGAATCTCTTCAACCGCTTCAAAAGACTCGACAATGAAAATGTCCAACAAACCTTTGATCGCCTCACTGACATCTCAAATGAGCTTCAAACCCTCGGTGCCACTGACATCACTGACCATGAGGTGGTGAAGAAACTGTTGAGATCACTTGATTCCTCATTTGATACTCTGGGTCTGATGATACAAGAACGGGCTGACTACAAGTCTCTTGATCCTGCCGATATCCTTAAAAGGCTAAATACTCACGAGTTCCAGCTTGCTGAAAAGAGAGATCTCTATGGTTCGTGCTATGGCAAACCACGTGCCCTGAAGGCCAAGGCTGTGTCTGAGTCTGAATGATAATCTCAAGCCCAGCTACTCTAAACTTGCTAAGATTGCTGTAAAACAACAAAGGGCTTTTGAAAAGGTTCAAAACATGCTAGACAAAAGTGATGATATGTTGGGTGAAGAAATGAATCGCACTAAAGCCCTGACTGAAAATCTTCAGAGACTTCAGTCTAGGTTTGATAACCTTCAAAGTCATCATAACACTCTCTTATCTGATCATGAGAAACTTTCTTATGAATTTCTTCAAAGAAAGCAAGACATTGAGAAGCTAAGAGTGAGTTATGAAGATCTTCAGAAGGAGCGCGATTCATTACTAGCTCAACAAATCAGCGCTTCTCAGGAAGAATTTGTTCCTCCATGCTTAAAGTGCATTGAATGTGAATCTGCTAATTCCTCACCTGAATGTTCAAATGCTTCAACTATTACAAATTCTTCACCTGCCTCTGCTATCACTAATTCCTCATCTGAGGACATTGCTAGTATCACTAATGATGCAGGGCTGAAGGAATTGTACAAAACAGGCATGTACAAAAGCCTCAAAGGGCATCAAATTCTTTGTGATGTACTCAAAAAGCAGATCCTCAACAGAAACCCTAGGAAAGAGGGTATTGCTTTTGAGAGGAAACTCAATGCTGATGGAACATATTGGAAGCCTAAGCAGTACCCCAAAACCTCATGGGTTGCTGCAAAGGGACCTCCAGTTGATCCATCTAACTTATCTGGCTTTACATGTGAATCTTCTCATTCTTCTGATGAGTCATTTGACTCCAACTATAAACTGTTCAAAAATCGGAATGGCGAAGTATTTGCTAGATATGTTGGGACTAACTGCAGGAACGATTCCCCTATGAAGAAAATCTGGGTTCCCAAAAGTTATGTTGAAAGTCTTCAGGTGAATGTCCTCATGACACCACCTGTGAAGAATAGGAACCCCAGATCAAACTCTTCATATGGACCTAATTCTTCATATGGATCCAAATCCTCATGTGGATCAAATTCCTCAAATGGATCAAAGTCCTCATATGATAATCATCGTGCTAACCTTTCTGTTTCGCAGGGTAGAGCTAAGGGCTATGAATATGCTCATTATTCTTTAAATAATTATGTTCATAAGTCCTGGAAGAATTTCTCTGCTTATTCATATGCTTACCCTAACCCCTCTTATGTGAAACGAAATGGTTTGGCCTCTATGCCACCTTTCTCATATGGTGCTCGCAGAGTGATGGACTCTTTGCCACCCCTTCAGATGTGGGTGGTGAAGAAAAAGAACTAATCTTTTCTGCAGGGTCAGGTCTCCAGACGTGCCTTAACGTCTGAAGAATTTGCTGGGGACCTGACAAATTTGCCTGAAAGGACGCAGGCTAATCATGATGAAATGAACTTTCATTTCACACGTCCTCATACCGCTATATCTGTTTACTGCTTGATGAAATTCATCTGATGAACTTGATATCATATTCTTCATTGATGAAGCATATGAGATTGTAAGTTACACTAATTCATCTGCAGGATGATCAACCCAAAACCACTGAGTGGGTCCTCGATAGTGGATGTACAAATCACATGACTGGTGACAAGAATCTTTTGATGGATGCTCCCTTATCACCGTCACATATGAAGCACATCATCTTTGCTGACAAAGGCAAAAGTCAGGTATTGGGTCTTGGTAAGGTTGCGATCTCTAAGGATAAACACATGGACAAAGTCATGCTTGTTGAGTCCTTAGGATACAACCTCATGTCAGTCTCAATGCTTTGTGATCTTGATATGGTTGTTGTCTTTGGCAAGTATCGTTGTGTTGTGATTATGGAAGCTGACAATTCCAAAGTCTTCGAAGGCTTTAGGAGAGGAGACTTGTATATTGTTGATTTCTCTACAGGACCACAACCAGCCGTGTGTCTACTTGCAAAAGCTTTAGAAGGCTGGCTATGGCATCGACGACTTGGTCACGCAGGCATGAGGAATTTGCACACGCTTGCGAAGAAGAAGCATGTCATTGGCATTGAGAATGTCAAATTCCTCAAGGATCACTTATGCGGAGCCTGTGAAGCTGGAAAAATGACCAAGGCCAAGCATCCAGCGAAGACTATCATGACCACTACTCGTCCATTCGAATTGCTTCACATGGACCTCTTCGGACCTAATCATTACTCAGCAGTCACTAATGCTGCATCTCTATATGGTTTTGTCATTGTTGATGATTACTCTCGATATACATGGGTACACATTGTTACTTACAAACATGAAGTGCAGGAAGTCTTCAAACGATTTTCCTCGAGGGCTTCAACCAACTTTGGTGTGAAGATCAAGCACATCAGGAGTGACAATGGAACTGAGTTCAAGAATTCCGGTCTTGATGACTATCTTGATGAACTTGGTATTACTCATGAGTTATCTGCTCCCTATACTCCTCAGCAGAATGGCGTCGTGGAGCGCAAGAACAGAACTCTTGTTGAGATGGCTCGCACTATGCTTGATGAATACAAAACGCCTCATCATTTTTGGATTGATGCAATTGATACTGCGTGCCACATCATCAACAGAGTATATCTTCACAAATTCTTCAAGAAGACGGCCTATGAACTCCTCACTGACAAGAAACCCAATGTGAGTTATTTCAAAGTCTTCGGTGCAAAATGTTGGATTAGAGATCCTCACCACAATTCTAAATTTTCACCGAAAGCACATGAAGGTTTTATGCTTGGTTACGGAAAGGACTCGCACACCTACAAAGTCTTCAACAATGCTCTTCACAAGGTTGTTGAAACTGTAGATGTGCGGTTCGATGAAACTAATGGCTCGCAAAGAGAGCACCTACCTTCTGTGTTAGATGAACCAGCACCTGAGGATTCTATCAAGTTCAAGGCAACTGAGGATGTCATTCCTACTGAAGAATTTGCTGAAGAATTCATTCCAGTACGTGAAGAACGTCGAGCTGATGCACCTGAAGATAATGCTGAAGAAAATGGTGCTGAAGAAAATGCTGACCAAATTCCTCAGCGACAGCCAGCTCATCCCCGCGTTGCAAAAGAAGTACAAGTTGACAAGATCATCGATGACATTGAAGCGCCAGGTCCTCTCACACGCTCAAAAGCTTCACATTTATCTAACTTTTGTGGGCACTATGCTTTTGTCTCTATCACAGAGCCCACTAAGGTAGATGAAGCATTTCTGGAGCCGGAGTGGATTCATGCTATGCAAGAAGAATTACATCAGTTCGAGCTCAACAATGTCTGGGAACTGGTCAAACGTCCAGATCCTTGCAAGCATAATATCATTGGCACAAAGTGGATCTACCGCAACAAGCAAGATGAAAATGGCCTTGTGGTGAGGAATAAGGCACGACTGGTAGCTCAAGGCTACACACAGGTTGAAGGAATTGATTTCGATGAAACTTTTGCACCTGTTGCTAGACTTGAGGCTATTCGCATATTACTTGCTTATGCTAACCATCATGATATCATCTTATATCAAATGGATGTGAAAAGTGCATTCCTCAATGGTAAGCTTGAGGAAGAAGTATATGTTGCTCAACCCCCAGGTTTTGAAGATCCAAAGAATCCTGACAAAGTCTTCAGACTTAATAAGGCCCTCTATGGCCTCAAGCAAGCCCCTCGGGCGTGGTATGATACATTGAAGGAATTCTTCGTGAAGAATGGCTTCACACCCGGTTCACTTGACCCTACTCTCTTTACTAAATCTTATGATGGTGAACTGTTTGTGTGCCAAATATATGTTGATGATATTATCTTTGGCTGTACTAACCAACGTTATAGTGATGAATTTGCATATATGATGAGTGAAGAATATCAAATGTCTATGATGGGAGAGTTGAAATTCTTCTTAGGTCTTCAAATTCGTCAACAGCGCAATGGCATATTCATATCTCAGGAGAAATACCTCAAAGATGTACTGAGGAAATTCGGCATGCAAGATTGCAAAGGCGTCAAAATTCCTATGCCCACAAATGGCCATCTATGCACTGATGAAAATGGTATTGACTTCGATCACAAGGTATACCGCTCCATGATTGGTTCTTTACTGTACTTATGTGCATCTAGGCCAGATATAATGCTTAGTGTTTGCATGTGTGCCCGATTTCAAGCTGCACCGAAGGAATCACACCATAAGGCTGTGAAGCATATTCTTCGATATCTAGCTCACACACCAACACTAGGATTATGGTACCCCAAGGGCTCTGCTTTTGATCTCATTGGATATTCTGACTCTGACTATGCTGGTGATCGTGTGGACCGCAAGTCAACTTCTGGCACTTGTCATTTCCTCGGACGATCTTTGGTCTGTTGGTCCTCGAAGAAACAGAACTGCGTATCACTGTCCACTGCGGAAGCTGAATACATTGCTGCTGGCTCTTGCTGTGCTCAACTGCTTTGGATGAAGCAAACACTCAAGGACTATGGCATCAACGTGAAGAATGTGCCTCTCCTCTGCGACAATGAGAGTGCCATCAAGATTGCTCACAACCCAGTTCAGCACTCGAAGACTAAGCACATTCAGATTCGTCATCATTTTCTTCGTGATCATGTGTTGAAGGGCGACATCTCCATCGAGCACGTGAAGACTGAAGAACAGCTAGCTGATATCTTCACTAAGCCCTTGGATGAGAAGAGATTTAGCAAGTTGCGGTGTGAGCTAAATATCTTAGAATCTTCGAATGTTCTTTGAAAAGGACACACATCCTAACACTTATGCAAAATTGATGACTTAGATGTGCAACACATGAAGAAACGTTTTTCTTCAATCAATGAAGAATAACACTCTAAGTGTGAAGAAATTAATGAAGAATTTGATTCTCAGAACCCTACGACAATTGTACGCGGTGTCTGAAATCATCATTCTTATACGGTGGGTCACGCCACCACAAAAAGTTGAAAATCTTCAATTTGAGTTTTTCCTCAGTTTTGAAATTCTTCAGTTTTTCAAATTCTTCAACTTTTCAAAATCTTCACTGTTTCCTTCGTTTTTCTTCATTGGCTATATAATATATATGAGTTTATGTCCTCTACAGCATTCACTTATAGCTATTTCTTCAAGTTGCTTCTTCTGCTAAGTGAATGTGATCGGACCCTTCCCCCTCTATGCTATACTCAACCCAATCTATTCACAAATTCTTCATGTGCGTTCTATTTGAAACTCGTTCAAAATCTTCACTGTGTCCTTGTCAGCTGAAGAAATTGCGAACGAAACTTTAAAACAAATATTATCCAAATTTTTAGTTTTGCCGCTCAAACTGTTCCGCATCCCACGATGCATTATTCTATTCACCCACGATCGTACACGATCTCCACTACACAGTACATGAGTGACACCTGTCGCGTGAAGGAGAAAGGGCAGGGGCACGTTCGTCCTAAATCTTCGGGCGAACAGTTTTTTCACCGTGTCTATAAATACCCCTCTCCCTTCCTCACTTCATTTACTCCGCTCGACCGTTCTCTCTCTCGCTCGAGCTCCTCAAACCCTAGCGCCGCCGCTACTCCATCGTCGCCGGTGAGGAAGAGCTTCGCTGCCTCGACCTCGTCGCCGTCGTACTCGCGCCGACCGCGGAAATCTTCACTCCGCCGCCGCCGTAGCTGTCTTCCTCCGCCGAGTTAGGGCAAGGAAGATCTAACCTGACGAACTTCCCATCTGTTCTTCTCAGTTCGTCGTGTTCTTCACTTCGGGTAATTAAAAGTTACTTTTATTACTCGCTTGATTCTCAAGCTTTCCTGAAAATCTTCAAAGGTGTTTATTCTTCAAATCTTCACACATATGAACACCTCACACGTTATATGCTCTTGATTAGTTTCTCTAAGCATCATTTTTCTTCAAGATTCCTCAATTGTGTGGATTTTCAATCTGTACAACTCTGGAACCTAAGACAAAGAACGCTTAGTGAAATTCCTCAAGGCTCATCTGGTCAAATTCCTCAAAACTTGTTCTTTTCGAAAAACCTTCTGAGAACGCATATGACCTCTCCAAATTCCTCGCACCTGTACTCTGTTCACAGGTACTCATGTCTGCTGCTGAATCACTAGGTTCTCATCAACTTAACTCATTTGCAGCATTCCTCGAAGAAAAACTGCATACTTCTTCAGAAAACTCGATTGTTCAAATTCCTCAACTGAAGAATATGGCAGACGGTAAGAAGCCGCAGAAAGGAGGAAAGAAACCTGAGGTTATGACTGCTTTTGAAATCCCTGAGGAAATTTATGCTGACTATTGCACACCTGATGAAGCAAAATTTGGCAAAGAAAATAAAAATCAGCGCAAGGTGCGCATTCAGAAGATTGAACGGAGATGGGCAAGGGAATGGAGGGAATACAGATATGTGACTCCAAAGTACATGAAGAAATTCGCCCTCAATCCTCCATGCCCAAGAGCTCCATTGGCACCTGGCCAAGTAGCTGACCCCACAAGCATCAAACGTGGTGAGGACTTTCCTGAAGAATGGGCTAAGCGCCAAGCAAAATTGGCAAGACAGGCCAAGGAGGCAGTGAAGAAATTCAATGAGGGTTCTGCCACTGCTATTGCTACTGAGGCCTCGGCCAAACCGAGGAAATCCATGCCAAAGAAGCCTGCTCGTAAGCCAAGTGCTTCACCAACAGCGCCCTCACGGCCCAGTTCCTCAGCAATGCCCTCACGGCAAATTCCTCACACTGCCACAGCTCCACCAAAGTCCTCAACAGCTCCTTCAAAGTCCTCAGCTCCTGTGCATCTGGCTACATGTCAAAGGACTGCTATTTTCTCGATTGCATCTGGTGTTTCCGCAAGTTGCTCAGCCGCACCAATTTCATCATCTGGCCCGACACTGATGAAGACCAAAGCAACAGCTGGACGAGGTCCTCCGCCAAGTCCAAAGAAGAAACAGGTCGTATTCCATGTGCCTTCTGATGATGAAGCTTCTGATGAAGAACTTGCAGAAATCATCAGAGACAGACAGGTGAAGGCCGCTAGAGCCAAAGGCACATCTGTGCCACTGCTGTTGGATCCGAGGAAAATCCTCGATTACATTGATCTCTGGCACAAGGATCCAAACACTCCAATGCCTGATTTTCATCTGACCACTGGACAGAATCATATGTTGACCCATTTCATCACTGAAGAGAAATGGAAGTTTGAAAGGCAAGAGAGATCAAGAAATCTCAATACAGAAAGGAGAAGCTCCTGAAGAAAAACGTTGTCAGAATGACACCTGAGGAACTTCTCCAGGCTCAGTCTGAAATTCAAGCCCTCAGCAAAGACTTTGATGCCTACTATGCTGATTGGCAAGGAGCTAAAGTAAGATTCGTCAATCTGACGAAGAAATTCACAAATGTTGCAGCCCCATCGCAACAAGAAAATCTTCAGGCTGCAGACTCTGCTCAGCCTGCTGAAGAACATGCCAGCACCGCTGATGACTTTCAGCCTGCTGATGAACAAGCTCGTTCCAGGGCTGGTGAAGAAATTCCAGCCGCTGAAGAAATTGCCAGGGCATCCACTAGTGGTGCGCCTGAAGAAACTGAAGTGATCAGGGCAACTGCATCAGTTGCGCCTGAAGAAAATCAACCAGATTCCTCAGCTCCATCTGCACCTACACCAACTCCAATTCTTCCATGTGCATTCGATGTGAAGAAGACCAAGGCTGCAGAGCGAGCTGCAGTGAAGAAAAGGAAGGCATCAGCTGCATCAAATTCTTCGGCTGCGAAGAAAATGAAGCCAATGACCAGCTCACTCGAAAATCCAATTGATGCTGTTCCGATTTCCTCCATGCCATCAAAGGACCTTGTTCCTTTTGGAGAAGACTATAAGATCCCAAGCGGATCTGATGAAGAAAATCATTCTGCTGCTTCGTCAGAGCAGATTGATGAAGAAATTGAAGTGGACGCAATCCCTTCAACGCCAATCATTTCCTCACCTATGCCTCAGTTCACAGCTGAAGAGGCTGGTGTTGAGGAAATTGAAGATGAAGATGTGGATATTGGCTGCACCACACCTGTGATGAACGATGACTTTTGGGAAAGTCAGCATCCAAATTCTCCACTCTTCACCCCACTCCAACAGATACCTCAGTCCCCTGCACCAACAGTTCAAATGGGCTCTGAAGAAACTCATCCCACGACATCTGTCCATGAAGAAATTCCAGCCACTAGTGCTGATGAACCTGCTGCTGCTGATCCTCAGACTGCACCTATTGAGGAACAAGAAATTCCTCAGCCTGAAGAACCTGAGCTCGCGATTCCTGAGGTAGTAATGCAACTCACTGACACCCCTCTGCCAAAGCCAAAGGATCCGTTCTCAAGCAAACAAAAGTTCAAGGCTGAAGATTTCTTTGCCGAGCACGTATTCTTCACAGACTATAATCCATATGATTCTGCTCGCATAAGGAAGAGGCGTTTCTGGACTGCCAGCCAAGCCAATTTCTATTCCTCAGTGCTTTTCGCCAAAGACAAAGTCTTCGATCATGCACATATTCCTCATGTGGACATGGAATCTCTGCCCGGCTTTGAGCCAGTCCTCAGTGTTCTTCACGACGCAGGACTTCTGAATTTCTGCATTGATATCTGTGACTGGAATGAAGAACTCATTCTTCAATTCTATGCAACTTTGCACATCACCGGAGACGCTGATGACGTGAACTCATGGGTGTTGGACTGGATGTCTGAAAACACTCACTACAAGGCACCAGCAACTGAATTGCTTCGTGTCCTTCCTCTCAGTCCTCCACTTGATGGTGCTCGTTGCATCTACAATGAACCAGAACTGTCAGATCACTATATGCAAGTACTGATGAAGCCTTTGAAGCCAAGGCAGGCCCCACGAACCAAATTCCTCGTCAAGGAATTACTCTATGTGCCTCGGACTGTCTATCGAATTCTGACGAAGACAATGAGTCCTATCAAAGGCCACGACTCAAATGATGAAGAAGTCGTTGGCATCATGAAGAATATGCTTTTCAACATCATTCATGGCGTTCCCGTCAACTTCCATGATTTCTTCATGAGGACTCTGGCCAATATTGCTATGTCACCATTCGAGCTGAAGCCCTATGCTCCTTGGATTATGAGATTCATCAGGGCAAGATCTTCACTGAATTACAAAGCTGACACTCTGAACCACGGTAGCTACTTGCCTCCCATTGAAGTCCTCAAACGGACAGTTTCATCAGCTGATGATAAAGGCAAGGCCGCTGCTGTGATCGATGAAGGCATTCGTCCATTGGATGGTCAATTTCGCAAGGCTGCATCTTACTCTACCAATGACGATTCTGCCACACATGACTCTGCCGCAAATACCTCAGCCAAGCAAAATCCTCAAGCCACAGCACCCAGGGTGATGACTGATCGTGAGTTACTCCTCAGTCTTCATCAGAAGGTTGATCGCAATCATAACTGGGTAAAGCGTCAGTTTGGTTCAATTCTTCACAACATGACCTCAACACACAATGCAGTGAAGAAAAACCAATACTACCTCCATGAAACCTTCAACCGTACCTGGGCTGTTCTCTCTCATGTCTACAGCGCTGCAGATCTGAAGAAAATGGGTCTCAAGGAAGAATTTGACTGGTCTGCACCTCCACCGAAGAAATTCAAGAAGGTCAAAGTTCCTTCCTTGGTGGCCAGCTCCTATTCTTCATCACGCGAGACTGATGAGTATGAAGATTTGGACGACACTGCGGCAGGCCCTGCTACAACAAACAACCCCAACAACGCTGGCGCTCCTCCATCAACTTGATATTCTTCAGGGGCGTTAGTCCTCAGTTTCAATCCTTTTGGTCATTTGATGACAAAGGGGGAGAAATCTGAGTTAGTCTTCAAGCGGGTTTATATTAAGGGCATTTTTTAAGTTACAACTCTCGTTCTTCAGAAACTTTTATTTGGATCGAGTTGTAATCTTAAACCCGATGGTGCGCTGATACTTTTGTTGCATTATGCTTTGCATGCTTATTCCTCGTTAATGACATTGCACGCATGCTGAATCTCATCAGGCACCATATTTCATCATGCATTTCAAATTCTTCATATTATATATCAAATGCGTGTATGAATTACAAGATATAGGGGGAGATCTCCATGATTTAACTCTTCAAGTGTGCATTGCTTCAAAAGCAAATTCCTCACTATGCACATCTTCAGGGGGAGTTCTACTATATCTTGTAATCAAATTCCTCAATATCAGTGTATACACTTCATATGTTTATCCCCGTTGAAAACTTAACCTATGTTGTCATCAATCACCAAAAAGGGGGAGATTGTAAGTGCATCTAGTGCCCCTTAGTGATTTTGGTGTATTGAAGACTTATAGGTTAAGGGACTAATGCGTTTGTGAGTATACACAGGTCTATAAGTCTATGAGGAGTTTGATATTTACAGAGAAAGTCGACCCCTAAAAATGAAGTTCTTCAACTGAAGACTTTGATATTCTGAAGACTTTCTGAAGACTTTGAAAGTGAAGAAATTGGTGTGACCTTGAAGACTTGGTATTCATTTGAGGAACATGAAGCATGAAGACTTTTGTTTTCGTAGTTTCATTTTCTCTTTCTTGAGTCATAGGAAACACCGTACTGTTAAAGGGGGTCGAGGAAATACTAAGGAAAAATTTCCATGTGATGCTCAACTCAAAATCCTACACCTACCAATCCCTTCGAGTGAAGCCTTTGGAAATCTCATACAGTTCAGTCACTTTCTTCAGTGACAGAGACGAAGTTCTTCTGGTCGCTGATGAATTTGCTCTGACTGAGGAGTTAGGAATTCGCCAGTGCGGATTGCCTACACAGTGAGGAACATGATAGCCCTGAGGAATTTGAGAGTCAAATTTCCGACCGTTGCTGTGCTGCGCGCCAGCTGTCCCAAAATATCTTATCCACCTAACGGTCATATCATTGAGGGGCATTTATGTCTTATCATGTCGGGCTGCTCCCTAGGCTATAAATAGCCGCCCCCTACAACCACTAGCTGGTTGGCTGCTCCGAGAGAACTTGACACTTGTCATTTGAGAGCAACCCATCCTCCGAGGACTTTGAGCGAAAATCATCGAGTGAGGAAAATCCCAAAAACCCAAACACCTCCAAACCCAAAGTGATTGAGCATCACTGAAGAAATTGATCCTGCGTGGATCCGACGCTTGTTACCTTTGAAGACTGTGCTTCTTCCAGACGGTTAGGCGTCAAGGTCTAGAGCATCCAAGAGGAATTGTGGATTGCCGAGTGACCAAGTCTGTGAAGGTTTGGAAGTCGCCTGAAGACTTACCACGAGTGATTGGACGAGATCTGCGTGATCTTAGTTCAAGGAGAATACGGTGAGGACTGGGTGTCCTGAGCTGCGTGCTCAGAGACTAGGTGTCCGGGACTGCATGTCCTTGAGTTTAAATACTCAGCCGCTCCAACCAGACATACAACTGAGACAGCAGTTGGAACTGGTCTACCAAATCATTATCTTCACCAACCTAACTGGTTCTATTTCCTCGACCCTTTCATTTCCTCATTACTGTGTTGAGTGTTTGTTCATATCTGTGTTTGCAGACTTTGACTGAAGACTTTCTCAATTTCCTAAGTTCAATTACTTCAGTCTGTTTGTCTTCATCTTATGTTATCCTGTGATTACGCTTTCTGTACTCTGTGCTAGTCTTCATTTCATCATGATGACCATGCTTGTATTCTGTTATGCTTACTTTTGAGTACTTATTCCGCTGCTAATAGTTCTTCGCTTAGGAATTTCCTCACCGGCAAATTCCTCAGTGAAGAATTCATAAAAATCGCCTATTCACACCCCCTCTAGTCGACATAACGCACTTTCAATCTTGCTCCAAATTTGCTAAATAATGTTGCTGTCAGCCTGTTAACATTAAGTTCAGTTGTTTCCATGATTGTTGCTAGTGTTCCATGCACCCTATCGACTTGCTCTTGCCATGCTTAGCTTCACAAACATGCCTTCTTACTGTTGGTTGCCTTGCCATGCCATGTATTGCTCTGTGGTGAGTGGTACAAGCTCATCTACATGCCTACTTATCATTGTTCCTACCATGTTTTAATCTGTAATATAACTTGCTATGTTTACATGGGTGCCATCATATTTTCCATTCCTTTTTGGCTCATGGTCAGTAAAGGACTTTTGATCTATGCATTTAGTAGGTTCATGCCATGCCTTTGTTTTCCATGATAAGTTCCTGTAACATGTTGTTTGATAGCTCTGAACATTGCAACCTGATGTTATTTTCTGCAAAGTCTGAACTGTTATTATTTGCAATCTTGCCATGTGTGTTTGAGCATGTTCTAGTGATTTCTGGAGATAGCTCAGTGTTCATGTTTTGTAATGCATTACCTGTACATCATGCCCATGCCTTTTGCTTTCATATTGAGATGCTGTAGCATGTTGTTTTGATGCTTGCAATATGCCTAGTTGCTGTTTTGGACAGATTGTTGCTATAACTTGTATAGTGTGTGTGTTGAACCGTTGCTCCGTTTTGAGTGTGCTCTATATGAAACTTGCTTAGAATTGCATGTAGTTTCATATTATCATGTTGCATCCTTGTTTTAAGGTGTTTGCTTGACGTTTGTATGCATTTAACATCAATACCATGTTTAACTTGTGTTGCTCATATCTTCTAGGCCGTAGCTCCGAACTAAATGAACTTTATATGTAACTTGACTAGAATCTCGTGTATTTCATCTTTGTGCATCTTAACTTGCTGTGTCTTCTGCCATGACGCGATGGGGGCGTCATACATTTGGCTCTGTTCGTATGGAGCCGCGTTCTCTTTGCTGCCAACTAACTTTGCTGCGAGAGGAACCGACACGCATGGGGCCCAGCCTCAAAGAGAAAGCTATTGAAGATCGAATGATAGAACTAGCCTATCGGGAGGAGATAATGGCAAGGCAGCGATCTCGTATCAGCTGGATTTCTGAAGGTGATCAGAATACATAATTCTTTCAGCGGAAAGCAAGCACGAGAAGATCTAAGAACAGAATTACACAGTTGAACCAGGAGGATGGCTCTGTTTGTACAGACAGGGACGAGCTGGCCAACATGGCAACATAATTCTACACAAACATGTATACATCGGAGGGCACTATTGGTATGGAAGAGGTGTTGTCACACATACCGGTGCGGGTGGATGGCATAATGAACTCAAAGTTGAATGAAATCTACAACAAAGAGGAAGTAGAGGAAGCCCTCTTCCAAATGTTTCCGACCAAAGCACCGGGTCCAGACGGTTTCCCCGCCCACTTCTTTCAAAAGCATTGGGAACTTTGTGGGGATGAGGTAACAAGAATGATCATTCGTGTGCTTGATGGAGTAGATTCATTAGAGGAGATTAACAACACGTTCATTGTTTTGATTCCCAAGATAGCGAGTCCAAAAGTTTTAGGACAATTTCGGCAAATAAGCCTTTGTAACGTGATCTACAAGATCGCGTCAAAGGTCTTAGCAAATCGGCTGAAATCTATTCTCCCCGATATCATCTCTGAAGAACAGTCGGCTTTCGTTCCTGGACGCCTTATAACGGACAACTTCATAACAGCTTATGAGTTCTTGCATTACATGAAAACCAGGAGGGTCAAAGGTAATAGATATTGTGCCCTGAAATTGGATATGATGAAGGCATACGATCGTCTGGAGTAGTCATATCTCGAGGCAGTAATGACGAAGATGGGTTTCAGCCCTAGGTTTATTGATACTATGATGAGGTGCGTGTCCTCGGTCTCTTTCTCCGTTCTCTTTAATGGAGGGAGCTTGGATGTTTTTCAGGCCTTCCCGGGGCTTACGGCAAGGAGACCCTATATCGCCTTACCTATTCCTGCTAGCGGCCGAGGGTTTGTCGTGCTTATTGAAGGCGCAAGGGGCAGTGCGTGGGATAGAGGTTGCTCCGAATGCTCCTATAGTTAACCACTTGCTTTTTGCCGACGATAGTTTGCTATTTTTTGAGGCCTCCGATGAAAGTGCTACAAGAGTTAGAGATATACTAACAACTTATTGCAATGCCTCTGGCCAAAGGATAAATCAGGAGAAGTCTTCCATCTTCTTCAGCAAAGGAGTGCCTGGTGTGACAAAAGAGTCGATCAAGCAAACTTTGGATGTTCATAATGAATCTTTATCGGAGAAATACCTAGGCCCACCCTCGGATGTGGGTGGAGCTAAGGAAGGATCCTTTCAATATCTCAAGGACATATTCGGAAGCGAGTTCAAGGGTGGATGGAAAATTGCTTATCAGCAGGAGGTAAAGAAGTGCTTATTAAATCCGTGGCCCAATCCATTCCTACATATTCAATGGTGTGCTTCAAATTACCACGAGGTCTCTGTGAGCATATTAATGGCATAATTCGAAAATTCTGGTGGGGAAGTAAGAATGGAGAAAGGAAGACAGCGTGTGTCTCATGGAGTACAATGACTAAGCCGAGATACATGGGAGGGCTAGGCTTTCGAGACATTGAACTGTTCAATCTAGCATTACTTGGTCGCCAAGCCTAGAGGCTGTTACAGGAGCCTGAGACTTTGAGCGCAAGAATTTTGCGAGCCCGCTATTACCCCGGTGCAAATATCCTCGATGCTACCCTGGGTCAGTCCCTGTCTCAGGTTTGGCGATCGATTTTGGAGGGGAGGGATGTGCTGTCTTTAGGCTGATCCAGAGAATAGGTGATGGTTCGACGACCCGGATTTGGTCTGGCAACTGGATACCGAGGAACTATAAGCTACGACCGATCTGTGCTCTAACAGCTAACCCACCATCTTCGGTGGAGGAGCTAATTAATCCCGTGACTCGCTCTTGGGATAGGGAAACACTCTCGGATAATTTCATAGCACTGGATGTTGAGGCGATCATCAATATACCCATCAGTAACCGAGTGCAAGATGATTTCTGGGCGTGGCACTATGATCGGCGTGGTGTTTTTTCAGTTCGATCAGCGTACCGAATGATTACGGCTATCAAAGCTCAACGGGAAGATTGGCTAGAGCACCGCTCGGGACACTCAAATGTTGCAGCTGACAGGAGTTCATGGACAAAGCTATGGAAGGTGAAAGTGCCATCCAAAATTCGTGTTTTCATGTGGCGACTCGCTCACACCTCTCTTCCCACGGGTATGGTCCGACACCAGAGGAAAATGACAGACGATCCTGTCTGCTCTATATGTAATGCAGTGGATGACTCATGGAGGCATTCACTTTTGAGCTGTACAATGGCCAGGTGCGTGTGGGCACTGGGAGACGAGGAGTTACTTGAGCATGTGATATCGAACCAAAATGAGGATGCTAGGATCTGGCTTTTCTGGCTCTTCGAGTCCACAATCCAACATGATCTTGCTCGTGTCCTTGTGACCATGTGGGAGATTTGCTGGGCTCGGAGAAAGGCTATTCTTGATAATGAATTTCAAAGTCCGTTATCAACGATGTGCTTCATAAGGAGATATTTAGATGACCTTGAGATTGCAGATGTCAGGACATCAAGACCGCATTTCGGGCGGGCGGATCGGCCCTGTGCTAAAGCGTGGTTACCACCAACGGGGGAGGCGGCAAAGTTAAATTGTGACGGGGCTCTTTCCACATTGGGAGAAAGGGGAGCTGCTGCAGTGATATGTAGGGACAAAGAAGGACACTATCTGGGAGCATCAGCAGTGGTGATTGATGGCATGATTGATCCAGCGAGCCTGGAAGCGCTAGCTTGTAGCGAAGCCCTCGCCCTTGCTCGGGACTTAAACATGCAAGACTTGGAGATAGCCTCAGACTGCCAGGAGGTGATTTCGCACATCATAGATGGAGGGGCGCCGGTCTATGCTTCTATCCTTAGGGAAATTCAACTTAGTAGGAATGATTTTACTTCTGTTATTTTCTGTTTTGAATATAGGGAGAATAATTTTGAGGCCCACTCGCTAGCTAAAGGAGCTGCTTCTCTTGCGGTGGCTCTCCATGTGTGGCTAGGGGTTTTGCCCAACATTGCTTGTATTCCTCAGTTTTTGAGTCATGAATAAAGCCCCTAGTTTACCCTAAAAAAAGGTAAGGCGGTATACGCAGACTAAAAAAAATAACACAAACCATCTAAGAGCATCTAGAGCCGCATATGACAAATACGACCCCTAAAACGTCCGTGGACGCCGCGTCCGTAGGCAGTGACCGAGCACTCCTCAAATTAGCACAAGTGCATCCGGACACCTCATACTAGATTCTTAAATCCATACAAAAGCACGCAAACGAACGAAAAAACCTATGTACTATGTAGATCATCTAGCTACTCCTTGTCGGAGATGTCGAATATCTTCGTGACCAGCTCCGGCTACATGGGCGGCAGCTGCAGCTCCGACTGCTCCGCTCCGACCTCCTCCTCTATCTTCACGTCGAGTTCGACGAAGAGTGCGTCGGTCGCCATCTGTTCCTACCACAGAAACTGCCGGTTGGCCCCCACCCCCACATAGGCCTCATCCTGGATGGACCCCGGGATGGCATGTTGTTCGGCCGTCTCCGTGGCATGGGCGATGGCGAACTCCGCTCCTCAATGTTGAACCCCGGAGGAGGCTGCTCCGCCTCGTCCTCCTTCGGGCCCGCCACCTCCATCGACTTCGACAGATCCTCCTCCTCCTCCTCTAGCTCCGGGGAGTCCGGAGGCAGCCCGATAGCGATGCAGGCGGCGCGCTTGGCCTAGATCTCCTCCACGATCTGCCTCTAGCGCTCCGGTGTGAGCATAGCGCACTTGGTGATCTTCTGTCGGACCATGGCGATGCTAGAGAGTGTGGGAGAGCGGGGAAGAGGAGGCAGACGAGCTCGGGTGGTGGCGCGGAGAGGGAAGAGGTGGATGGGCTAGGGTTGGGGGACGTCGGCCGGCTTAAATAGCCGGATTTGGCCTCAGGCGGCGAGTTAGAGCGGCGCCACACGATGTTCACATCGCAGCGGCGGAGGAGGCATTCGTCGGACCGCCAAGTTTCTGGGCGATTTCACGTGGGACCCCATCGTCAGTCTTACGTGGCGGACATGCCCAGGCGCTTCAGGGCACCCCATATCGGCATCATATTTGGGCTGGATATGAGGGGTGCCAATCAGCCCGAACGTTTAAGGCCCGCTTGAGGTGCTCGTCTGAGTCAGATTTTCATGGACGGTCAGTGACCGGGCCGGTCGCCAAGGTGTTTAAGGCCGGTTTGGGGCGCCCGGCTGTAGATGCTCTAACCATCTCTTAAAGAAAACTCTAGAAAAAGATGATGAAGCGTGACATGCCATGTGCTTTTCTTTAGAAAAGCTAACGTGATAGTATGTTTGTATTTGGTCCAATAGATAATTTCAAATAAATTTAAAGGCTCGTGAATAAATGACAAGAGTATAGGTGCAATTTTAGCCCCATCCTAGAACTGAAGGTGGTGTGAGGCCAAGTTATATGTGGAGTCTCTCCACTCCGTTAAACGATGGGTATGAAAAGAGAAAGAGAACACGACATGTGCACGCTTGTCTCACTAGACGTGGGCATGCGACATGTGACATGAATGATCCGCCGAAATTTGGTTTGTGCCTTTGCAGGGGCACGGTTTTCTTTTGCCTGCTTTTGATTTCCTAGCCAGTAAGTTTTTTAGTTGCAATCTTGACCAAAAAGTTTTCGAGTCAAAAGCCTAGTCGATTTGGATTTGCATCATGATCGCGACACAAGACCGCGTGCGTTGTTCTACCATTCATTGGTCATGTCTTTCTGAGTGTGACTGATGTACATCCACACGCGATCACTCATCTTGCCTACCTACTAAAGACACAAGAAAAATATATTCACCAGTTAATCAAGTTTGTCAATTTTATTATGTCCATGCAACCTACATGCTAATAGGTAAAGATAGGTCATAGTCTCACCCGAGTATGTGTAGATTGGTTTCATTTTTCCATGCTCTGCTCTGGATCCGACGCAAAATTTCGGCATCGCCTCCACGATGTTCTCCTGATACACGTCTCTGCAATAAACAAAGAGTTTGTGTAACTGGAGAATAATAGGGAGGCACTAACGAAATTCTACATGGGATCCGGAGCAGAGCATGGGAAAACGAATCCAATCTACACATACTCGGGCTGTCCATGGATAATGTTGGACAATTCAAAAGAATCATAGTTATAAATATGCAAATGCGTGCATATTTATAACGGTAACCCTTTCGAACGGGACACACATACTAGTCATGCATACTGATGATTGTATCTACCTAAAGCTAGCAAGTATCATTGACATGAAGACTGGAACAGAGCAAATGAAGGAGGAGGACTTTTCTTCTTCTTCTTCTTCTTCTTCTTCTTCTTCTTCTTCTTCTTCTTCTTCTTCTTCAACGTGAGGTTTGTATTTGAACTTGGTTTGGAACAAAGTGAGGTTTAGCAATTTGATCGCGATGACATGGCACCATTAGTGTGTGGTTACTGTAGCTTAACTACCTGGGTGTTAGAAATCTTGTCCACTGCAAGAAATCTCATCCTGAGATTATAGAAGTGGAGTAAAGGGGGAAGGTTCTGGTTACAAAATTCTAGCGAGTGTTCTCGGTCTTGGTTGTTCTTCTCGAGGTAGTCGATCCATTACGTTGATGTCTTCATTTCTCCGCTTCAGGTCATCATGATGAAGTCGGCATCCTTTCTTCGGGAATTCCATCATACTTACGAATAGGTAAGGGGCAGGTTAACAATGATAGAATGCTATAAGGGGTAATCATCTGGGGTTATCCCATGAATGAACACATGAGTATCTCTCAAGTTGAACAAATAAAACACATCAAGAGCAAAGTAAGACTCTACCAGGGAAAAGCCTAGCAGCAGCGAGGGTTTTAGGCCTATTAGTAGCGCGGGCTGGAGCGCTACTGGTACGGCGCTACAGCTAAAGCTTAGCAGTAGCGTGCCTCACCCCACGCTACTGCTAAATCGACTTAGTAGTAGTGATTTCCTAGAGGAGCGCTAGATTGACCTGGTAGTATGTTCAGAACTCTAAGGCAACCATTCAGATACATCAGATGAGGCACATAATCCATCAGGATTTTCTGTTGAAAAACATAGTAATAACTTCGTAGTTAGCAATGATGTACTAGTTTTAGAAGTACGCAAAAGATGCACGGATATCGTAATAGTAAAAAATCTTACCAGGGTATCTCCATAGAAGTTACCGTGGTTCAACACGTGCACTAGTGGCACGTATTCACCATAATTTGGAGGAGTTCGATAATAGGTATTGTAATTATCAAGATAAGTACAATAAGCGATCAGATGACTTTTCTCCTTATAAGTTAATTCGGAGCCATCAGTGTAGTGGGTTTTGTCTACCATCTTCCACACATTCTTTGAAGAATCAAAATAAGCTGTCAATGGAAATAAGCTGTCAACTATTTTGAAATAAACAATATAAATTAGTTAATAACTATGTTTTAGAAACTCACATTGTGGTAGAATCGGAAGCGTATCAACAAGGACCCAAATGTCCATATTGTCTTGCTCAATGTCAGGATCACCAAGATCCATGGTGACAATCATACCCTCATAAAAACCATACATTTTGCAAAGTGCTTCCCAATTTTGGCAACCAAAATGGGTTATGCTCTGAGCATTGCACAAATTTACTTCAAAATCCATATCATGATGGGTCCTTAGGTGTATTTTCTTTGTTTCAAAATTTTCATGGTCTTCAAAACCCATACTCTCCAAGACATAGCGTCTTGCATGGCATGGGATAAGCTAGTCGAATTGTAAAAGGTGAAAATTAGACGTTGAAATAGTTGAAGTCATGCTTAATTACGAAAAAACACTTGTCGTTGTTGCGTACCGTTTCAACATTGAATGTCTCCTCGAGCTTAATGCTGAAGCGCCAATCTTTGTCTAGCTCAACGAACCTGTCGCACATACCTCGATCGCCGTGGCACCAGCCGCACTCCCCTGGGAGACTGTCATCGTCCGAGTACGACATTTCCTACGTTCATAATTCAAAGATTAAACTTGTACATATTCTAGCACAAGTCATGCCAGAATTCACGGAAAAATCCGGCATGACCTTTGCTAAAAAGGACATATCGAGCACCTGAAATTTGCCGCAACGGAAATTAATCAACACTCCGGCAAAACATAGGCCACTCGGAGGTGTAACCTGAACATGACCGGCAACTTGGGCAACCACATATCCTATATGAGCAACACAAGATATACATGGAGATTTGGTAGGTCTCACCTCGAGGTCGGAGGGGGTCGGTGACGGGGACGACGGCGGGGATGATGGAGGGGCTCCTTGATTTCTGCAAAAGCAAAAGCCCTATAAGTTATCACTAATACATCCCGAATAATTGCTCAAACTAAAAAAATAACAACAAATATGACATGTTCAACTAGTTCTATTAATTCAACTAGTTCTTACTAAATATAAACTTACTATAAATAGAAAAAAACTAGTTCTTTCTAAAAATAAAGTAGTTCAACTAGTTATATTAATTTACTTACTAAACTAGTTCAACTAAAACTAAACTAGTTCAACTAGTTTATTAATTTACTTACTAAAAAATACATTAGTTCTATTAATTCAACTAGTTCATTAATTTACTTACTAAACAAGTTCAACTAAAACTAAACTAGTTCAACTAAAACTAAACTAGTTCAACTACTAAAAATTATTATCTATGAACCCTAAATTACCATCTACTACTACTAAAAAACATCTAGTACTAACTAAGCAGAGAGAAAGGGGGTGGGGAAGGGGTGGGAGGCTTATAGAGAGGGGAGAGACGGTGGCGGGGAGGTGCTCGACGACGGAGAGGTAGGGGCAGCGAGGGCGGGCTCGGGATCGGGAGGCGACGGTGCTGGGCGGGCTCGGGCGGCGGCGGTGAGGTCGAGGGCGGCGACGGTGAGGTCGAGAGTGGAGGCGGGCGGCGGCGCTGAGGTTGAGGGCGGGCGGCGGCGGTGAGGGCAGGCTCGGGCAGTAGCAACAGATGAGTAGGTGAAAGGGGGGAAATGGAGGCCTTAGCAAAATTTTGAGCCGGCGGGTGGTTGATTCAGAAGTAGCAGTAGCACGTTCCAAAAAGCGTGCTACTGCTAAGTTAGCTACAACGCGTTCTGGTATACACGCTACTGCTACTCCTTTCTCTTTTTCCCTTTTTCATTTATTTTTCTTCACATTTTATTTTTTTCCTTTCACCTTATTCTATTTCTTCCATTTTCAATTACCTTTCTATTTGCTTTCCATTTAATTTTATATCCTTTAGCAGTAGCGAGTTTAGAAGAAAATGCGCTGCTACAAAGGAAGTAGTGGTAGCGCGGTTCAATATGGATCGCTACTACTATGTGTAGCCTATTGGCTAAGCCATGGGAATTATAGTGGTAGCGCTTGTTTCTGAACATGCGCTACTGCTAAAGTTTGAGCTATAGCGCGCTTTGCATGAACGCGCTACTACAAATTAGCAGTAGCGCCCTATTTTAACCAGTGCTACTGCTATACCTCTGTGTATAGGCATTTCCCTAGTAGTGAGAAGGTACAATAAGAAGTTTCAAACATATAGACAATCGTTTGATGCCTGAAACAAAGTGTCAAATGGGTCTAGAGCAACGAGAATAAGTATTGTGTCTGATACCAGAATAGATCACTAGGAAGGTAGCCTGTGAATTACATACGAAGTCAAGCGCGAGGAATAGCTTTGGCAACAAGGGTGTACAGGACAGTCAGGTTTCAATCATGCTCGTTGAAACAAGGAAGACCAATAGGCAAAGTTCTCTTCCTCGGCGGTTACCGGAATGTTATCAACAATAGTAACCAGGACTTGCTGACAGAGTTGTACAACCGAGGCATTTACATAAGCAGGGAAATATTACTGCTTACATCATAGAGATCACAAGAAAGGTTAAACAAAACAATGGAAAGGAAAATGTCATTATCTAATTAATCAGACCAATGGAAAGGAAAATGTGTCTAAACACAAGTATTAGGAGTATATCCTTCACAAGAACAACCAGAGCAGGATATACATGGTAGGACAACAAGTAGATAACCACTTCGGTAAATGGGTGAGAAAATTCATGACGTTACCCACACAATGGTGTTTGGATAATTGATCAAGAAAAAAAAATATTATTGCACTTCCAATGTTCTTGTTGATGATCAGAGTATCACCAACATGCTTTAGGATAGCATTGACATGGTCATCAAGTGAAGGTCAAACTTTGGATACACAATGGATCCATCAGGAACAACTTATAAAATAAGTCATACAATTTCCCCATGGAAGAATGGCTAACCTTGCTACAGAAGGTATT
Organism: Triticum aestivum; assembly: GCF_018294505.1. Lineage (NCBI taxonomy): Eukaryota > Viridiplantae > Streptophyta > Magnoliopsida > Poales > Poaceae > Triticum > Triticum aestivum. The sequence goes on from NC_057810.1 coordinate 674,245,131, forward strand.
ATAACAATAGGTCCTCCGGGCATGTGTGTTTGACATGACATCACCTTACCGGTTACATATAGAACAATGTTATAATTCTTGGAAAATGTTCCAACCTTATATCTGCCCGAGATTCAGATCTGATTGGTGTCAGGATACTGCAGACTCACGATGCTTAAGAAGACAAGGGTGCAACACAAATTGACGAGATGAAGTTGCAAAATTCTCGGGAAATGATCTATGGAAGCAACACTACAAAAAAATACACTTCCGTGATGATACGTGTTTGTCACAGTAGGTCGTGTTTTTTGTCATGCATGTACATCCATGAAAATTTATGACAGAATCAAGATAGTCATACCTGTGCTATCGTAGAAGTGTTCCATGACATTACCAAAATTATCATCACGGAAGTGTCCACTTCCATGACGATAAATTGCGCATCACAGAAGTGCTTTCGTCAAGGGTGACCGACACGTGGCATCCACCGTAACGGAACGCCATTAAGCTATCGGGTCGGGTTTTGGATCCGATAACCCATTAACAACCCCAACCAATGGGGATTTTCCACGTGTAAAATCATCATTGGCTGGAGGAAACACGTGTCGGCTCACCGTTGGGACAGATGTCATCCACTCATTGGACAGAAGGCTCCTATGATACGTCGACACGTGGCACAGATCAACAGAGGCCCATTCCTATGAAAAGGCCGGCCCATTTGACTTGGTCAAAAGGTGGCGGGCCGGCCCATGTAAAGCCTATTAACGGCCTGTTCGCATATAGCCCATTTACAGCCCGCTAACCCAAGGCCCGTTACGCCCTATCTGAATTAGGCCCAATAGCGTCATCTGGGCCACCCAATATGATTCCAATCCATTTTCACTTCCGGCCCGTGTATGGCCCATGACGTCTTTCGGCCCATATGAGGCCCTATGTAACTCTTGGCCTATTAACGACCCGTGGTGAAACTGGCCCGTAATGAACAGTGTATTACTTTACACCCATTAATGGCCCGTGGTGAAACTGGCCCGTAATGAACAGTGTATCACTTTATACCCATTTAGGGCCCGTTATTCCGTTGGGCCGTTTCCAGCCCATGTTATCTTTCGGCCTACTCAGAACCCATTTATTCTTGGGGTCATTTCCAGCATTCGTTTACTTACGGTCCGTTACTGTCATTTTCTGCTTATGGGCCAAATTCAGCCCATGGTTACAGTCGGCCCGTTTGTGGTCCGTTAACACGTTGGGCCGTTTTCATAGCGTCATGAAATACGGCCTATTAACGATGTCCCGTTATGGTCGGCCCATGAACGGACGATTCGAACTCTAGCCCGTTTACGACCACTATGCAGCCTGTTATTGGCCCATGTTTGGCCAATCGATCATACTACCCGTATAAGGCCCATTGATGATACGGTCCATAGAAGGCCCATTGTTTCTGTGGCCTGTAGAAGGCCCAGTGTTTATACGACCCATAGAAGGCCCACTATTTATATGTCCCATAGAAGGCCCACTGTTTCTACGGCCCGTTGGTCTAGTGTCACTACAGTAAATATTAGCCCATGGTTATTGTGGCCTAGTTTTAAAAAATAGGTTATTACAGCCACTAGCAAACTGCAGAAAAAGAACTGCACTGACTACAAGCAAACAAATAAACAAGACAACAAGGAAATAAATAAGCAAGAAACTTACACTAGGCTATCATGGCTATTAGACATATTACATCCACTAGGCATCAAAGTTCGCCACAAGTGCAAATATAGGGAACACAACAGCATATAAACGCCGCAGCAAAACAAGTCCAGAACTGAAACCACTTCAGAAGAGATCAAGAAACAATATCCTGGGTACCCATAATGCTGGCAAGATGCTTAGCAAGCTTATTAACTTTCTCTTGTTTGGTGCTTAAGTCCTCCAGCGCTTGCTGTTGCACCAGAAAGTATGCATCTGAATTCTGCAGGGACTTCCTCAGTCCTTCTGTGTCCTGTCGCATAACATCTGATCGATGTCTTTCATCTTGAAGTTGATACTCAAGAAGCCGAACTGATTCAGGCAACGAGTTCGAAGAGCTGGTGCCAGCAGTGGTAGCCAGTAACTCGAACACTACATCAAGACAGGACTTTGGGGTTGTCTCAGTGTGCTCAATATAGTTTTTATCAGCTTTCTTGGAGACCAACAAGGATGTCTCACTATCTTGAACCATATCGGCATTACTTCCTTTACCATTGCATAACAGGGTACTCTTCTCCAATATTTTTTCCGCGTTCTAAAAGAGAAACAAACAAACACATCTCAGGTTTACAATGTAGTATATGAAACTCATTTTGGTAAACCAGTTCAGTAGTAAGGTGGACAGGATAACAGCATGAAACAAACATATATCTATGTAGTATGGTCACTGTATGGTCTATATCATTCTAGTTTATGTTGCCAAATCAAGATAGATACAGTTCAAATCATATCTATTTAAGACAAAGCAGAATAGACAGAATATAAGTGTGGGAAACTACACAACAATAACAAGACTTGTAATGTGCATGGCATGAGAACATAATTGTTTATTCAATTGAAACTAAAATCAACATAGAGCAAGTTACAATAGCAAACAGCCAAACATGTTGAAGAAACAGGTTTAAAACGTACCTGTTGCGCCATTGGAGTTTCAATTGCATCCTTCAAATTTGCAATTGGCTGGTATCAGTAAATACAGTGATGCAAGAGCAAAGTAGTATGAACTATAGCTATGGAACCTGACCTAAGAACAATTCTTCTTCTGCTTTAAGCGTTGACTTCGGGTTCAGAGTGGTGGTCCTCGTGATTTGGGCACTGCAGTTGCCTTACTAACTGCTCGTGTTTGGGTGCTCTGTGGTGGAGACGGTGTTGTGTCAATGGGAACTGGGTGTCTATCTGCTGGGGTTGGGATTAGAAGGGGTGTAGCTGGTTCTCTGTCCAACTGGGTATGGGTACAATCTGCATGAGTGTGGGTTATGTGTGGTGGGGCTGATTCTTGGGCAAGTACAACCATGGTTCTATCTGCATCGACAGGTAGCACGATCTTTTCTAAAGACCGTGTTTTTACTCCCACAGATACTGCCATCACTCCCTCCAATTGAAATGGCTGATAAACAAGAATAGTAATTGAATGTACAGACATTGTAAGATAGACAGGTGCAATGGATAGTAGGGAAGAAAACAGGGCATAAAATAATTCACATTTATGTTGTCTAAGCAAACAGAATAGCAGGACATAATTTCACATATATGATGGCTAATTAAACAGGATAGCATGACACAATTTCACATGTATGATGGCTAACTAAACAGGATAGAATGACATACTTCAAAATATGATGACTATGTAAACATGATGACATGATATAACAAAACGATGTGTCTATTAAAGTGGTTGGCATGCCATAAATCACAAACATGCCGTCGATGGAAACATGATGGCATGATATAATTCACGGATAGAATGACATAATTTAAAATATGATGACTATGTAAATAGGATGAGATGATATAACTATATTATGTCTTTAGAAAATGGGTTGGCAGGCCATAATTCAGATACATGCTGTCTATGTAAACATCATGGCATGACATAATTCAAATATATGATTTATATACTAAGGAAGTGAGCAGAGGGCAATTGCATATATGATGTGTCAACTAAGGAGATGGCATTCAATATTGTGTATATGATGTAAAAGCTAAGCATTACAATACAACATATGCATTATATGAGTAATATAACCCTGCCAAGTTTGAGCACACACCTTAGGGGGATAATAGGACTGGTCATCTGCCTCTGAAATCCTCCTCTGAAGAGCTATCTATAACCAGCAAGATATCTGCTTCAGCAGGTAGCATTGTCTGCTCTGAAGACCTTGTTTTCACTCCAGATTTCTCCATCACCAATTCAAATGGCTGATGCACAGGAAGAGCAGTTGAATATACAAACATTGTCGACAAAAGCAATGAGAAATACAAAAAAAGGACGGCATGATATAATTCACATATATGACGCTTGCCTAAACAGCATGGCATTGCATAATTCACATACATAATGCCTTTCAACAAGATAACATTGCATAATTCACATATATAATGTCTTGCAACAAGATGGCATTGCATAATTCACATATATGGTAATTAGACACTAAACAGGTGGCATTCACACAAAGCATGTCTAAACTAAGCAAATGACATAGCAATGCAAGATACCATACGCACGATATGAGTAACATAACCCTGTCAAGTTAGGGCATGCACCTCAGGGGGGAGATATGACTGGTCATCTGTCTCTGAATCCTCCTCTGAGGAGCTATCGGTAACCAACAAGACATGCGCTTCGTCAGATAACATTGTCTGCTCTGAAGACCTTGTTTCCACTCCAAATTTTTACATGACCGTGCCGAATGGCTGATGCACAGGAAGATTAATTGAATGTACTAAAATTGTTGACAAATTAAACACGTAATAAAAAAATGATGGCATGATATAATTCACATATAAGATGACTGGCTAACCAGGTTGTCGGTGTACTAGAGTAGGGGTAACCTAGTATCCCGAACTTGTGCACGGGCAGTTGCAGCCACCCGCGGCAAGGCTTGCCGGGTGACCGCCAAGGTCCTCCGCGGTTCCTGTGGAGCCATTCAAGAACAAAGTATCTAAGCCAAGGAGACAAGGCCCCGGCAAGAGGAGCTTGCCGGGAAGGCCAACCAAGGCATAAGAGCAAAGTATCCAAGCCAAGGAGACAAGGCCCGGCAAGAGGAGCTTACCGGGAAGGCCCACCAAGGCATCTCAAGAAGTTTGCCGCGACGCGCCACGCGTCCCGGCAAGGCCCGGGGAGCGACAAGCCTCCGGACGCGACAAGACAACGACCGCGGCACGCTACCACCCTGTACCTACGCTCCAGCGCATCCACCAACGTGTCGCCCTGGGCCTTTCCAGGCGCGTGTGGCGAGAGGCGGTGCAGCCAGCGGTGCGCGGTGGCGAGCGGCGCTGACAAGATTGCCATCGTGGCGAGCGGTGGCGTCCCTGACGGTCCCTGTTTGCACTGTTTGGGCGACGTAGACGGGCATTTAATGTCTTTGTCCCCTGCCGTCAGGGTTAGGTATGATACACTGTACAGGTTGCGGGGGGTTTGGAGGGTTCCGCCTCCTAGACTTCACCCCCAATGTCGTTCTGACCATGGCAGTTTTCACACATCTCTGCGAAAACTTTGTCGGAGTCCACCCAAATGTAGCTCTTTTCCGCCACTTCTTTATGCCCTAAGTCGAGAGAGGAGAGCCTTTAGCCGGCGGAATCACCTGGATCTCGAGAGCTAGCAAGAAGGAGACTTATCTGGAGGGAGAGCTCCACAGCAAGTGGGAGGAATGGAGAGCGGAGTGGTGTTGGATTGTTGAGGAGAACCCGCAGCCGTTTACCGCCCTGCGACAAACCCCAATAGCGTGCGGCAACGATTGGAGCAACGTGGCCCCAGAAGATGATAGGCTGAGGATTGCCGTCAACCGGATCCTACGCCTTAGGCTTGGCGGGCTCACTGTAGGCGCCGTTGGCGCAGATTTCCTTCGCCGCCGCATCGCCCCCTTGCAAGAGAGGAGGAGACCCGCCTGGGAGTTCCAGAACTCGGCGGATATCATGAGGCTGTGCCCGGGCCTCAACTTCAACTTCACTGTCCTGGAGCTGGACGCGATGCTCCTGGAACTGTTCAAGCGCGACCCTCAACATCCATTCATGTTGCCGAGGGGTGTGATTCCGCTGTGCAACAACTCCTCGCTCGACCGCATCCGTGCAATGATGCCTCTGTGCGACTCGCATGGAATTGTCCCAACTTGGCAAGAGCCAGCAGACACTGTCATGCAGGAGTTCTTCGACAGCCTGGTAGAAGTGGCGATCCGCTCTGATGAACAGAAGAGCCTCACCTGCGACACCACCGATGCGGAGATGCAGCGCATCGCCACCAGGCTGGAACAGGCGGCAGCAGCAGCTGCTGCGGGCGAGTTTGGATTTACTGGGGGGGAGGCAGAGGCAGCAGAGGCGGCAAGCCTTGCCGAGCGCGAGGATTTTGCCGGCGAGGAAGAACTTGTCGGGCCCGAAGAGGAGCCGAGCGAACCTGGCGAGGGAGAGCTTGTCGGGCTCGAACCTTCAGGCAGCTCGTCGCAAGTAGAGCCCCCAGCTCCACCAAGAAGGCGTCTCCGCAAGGCCCGGGACGTAGCGGAGCGGCATACGAGTCAACAGCCGCCATGCCGTGCGGCACGCTCTACCGCGGCAAGCAGTGTTGCCGCGGGGGCGCCTCACGCCGCTGCGGCAACTGGAGCGGGGTCTTCCCGGTCTGCCGCCACTGCCCCTGCCAAGCGGGCAAGGGAACCTACTCCTCCGCCTCGTCATACCGGAGGTGAGCCGGACTTCGATCTCTCCGCGCTTAGCTCCGATGAGGAAGAAGAAGAGTAAGACTCTTTACTGTACTTGTAGTTCTTCAATTTTGTTGCTTTGTCTTGTATCTGACTTGCTTTGCTCTGAACCCATTCCTTTTCAGGACGCTGGCCCAGAGAGCAGCTAAGAGAGTCAAGGCCCCGGTGATTGTCATCGAGGACGATCCCGCTGTGAAGGCAGGGGACATGTCCGAGACCACCTTGCCGGACCCGGCAACCCTTCCTCCAAGCAGCCCCCAGCGCAGCCCCCAACATAAGTATATGGTTTATTTCCTGCTATTGGGCGCGCATGGGTGCTTTTTCTTTGTTGATATCTGACTTTGGCTTGTGTAGGAGCATAGCAGCCTCACCAGGAGTGCCCGGAAGCCGCTCCCGAAGTGCCATCTGCTTCAACTACACCGCCAAGGGAGAATTCTCCGGCAAGGGATCGCTCTCCGACAAGGGAGAACTCTCCGGCAAGGGACAGTTCTCCGGCAAGGGACAGCACGAGCGACCCTCCGGTGGTTGAGACCACAACTGCGGGCCCTAGCACAGGTAATCCTCTTGCTTGAAATTTTCCCTTGGGTTCTTCTTCTTCTGGTTTTCTTTTTGAATGTTCGCTTGATTTCTCTCCCTTTTTCCGTTTGCCAGATCCATCTGCCACGGAGCCGATGGAAACCGAGGTCGCCGGCGAGGAGAACGCGCGCAGCAGCGTTGACGACGCCGTCACCACCGAAGGAGAGGCCGGCGCTGATGATCCTACCGGCGAAGAGGCCGCCAAGGCTGCCGCCGCAGAAGCCTACGAGGGATCCGGCGATCACACTGACGGCCCTGAGGCCGCAGGAGTGCCAGGCGCTACACCAACCGTCGATCCCTCCGCCGCTGCTGCAGTGCCAGGCTCCGAAGAGCCCCAGCCAGGCGCCTATCTAAAGGCCGGAGACGGCATCTTCATCAAGCTCCCCTGGGCTTCAAGCTCGAGGGCGCCGGTCAAAGGAGAGATGCTGGACGGAGAAGTACTTGCCTCCGCTGGGCTGAAGCTGGTTGACGCGCCAAGCAGCAGCAGCGACGAGCCTGAAGAGGAGCGGCTGCTGCGGAAGTTGCTGTTACTCTACCGCGCCCGACAAGCCAAGCTGGTGTCCCGAGAAGCACTTGTCACGAAGGCGGGAGTGGACATCGAGAAGCGCGCGGAGGAGCTCCGGGTTTTCAGGCAGGAAGCTCTCCGGGCTCTGGCGGAGGAGCGGGAACAAGTTGACGAGGAGCGGAAGGCCTTCCTCCTTGAGAAGGCCGGAATTGAAGAGCGACATCGGCTTGTTGCCAAGAAGCTGTCTGCGTAGGAAGGTGAGCTGGCGCAGCGCAAGGTCAACCTTGACAGCCACGAGGAGGAGCTTGCCGCGCTCGAGCAGACACTCGGCGGGGCCCTCAATGAGGCAAAAGACGCTGCAGCAGCTGCCGAGGCCACCAAGAAGGAGCTGGAGACGAAGGCGGCGCAACTAGAGGCCGATCTCAAGGCGAGCGGCGAGGAGCTTGCTGTGCTCAAGCGTGAGCGCGAGAAGGACGCCGCTGCTCATGGCGAGCTGCAAGGTCGTCTCACTGAGAGGAGCAAGGAGCTCAGCACCGCCAAGGACTCCAACGCAGATCTCGAGTTGAAGCTGGCCACTTTGACTCAGACGCTGGACGGCGCCAGGGAGCGGGAAGCGGCCTTGTCGGAGAAGATCAAGGCCGACGAGGCGCTGCTGGCGAATGCTGCTGCCGCCCAGGACACTTTTAGGGAGACCGTGGAGCATTGGACCGAGGGTCTTGTGGATGCTGCCGCGGCCATCGACAAGGAGTTGGCACACCTGGGGATGGAGGATTTCGGGTACTCCTTCGATGAGCACCTCCAACCCAGCGCCAAGCTCAGCTTGTTCTTCGAAGGCGTGGCGACGGCCCTCCAGCGACTCCGGGAGAAGATCCCAAAGCAGCTGGCCGACGAGTTGCGCAAGATCTGTGCAGGGGCTCTCCAGAAGGTGCTGGTGAAGGTGGCCTTCCGCAACCCAGGCCTCAACCTCCCAACGTCCTCAGGTCCTTGCCGCCGGATGCCGATCTGGAAGCGCTCAAGGCCCTTGTCGCACCCATTGTGGACAAGGTGAGCGGGATCAAGAGGGTTGAAGGCGATCGTGTAGATTAGGCCGCCCGTTTTCGCTTTTTCTTGTCGCTGCTGGTCATGTTATGAGACAATCTGTTAGAGCTGCGACAAGCTATCTTGTAATATGACTCTATTTTAATTGCTATGTTATTTCCTTTACTTGATTCCTTCCTTTGTATGTTTTTGCCCTACGCTTTTAGGGAACTTGTCGGCGTAGGCACCCTTGCCGCGAGCACTGAATGCGGAACGTCAGTAGCCTGCTGGCGGTGCCGCTGCCGACAAGAAACCTTGTCGCAACTAGCCGCAGCTCACTTAAGTTGTTGAGCGGACTCGAAACAAAGTAAGGGGGCAACTAGCTTTGAGTTGGTTCCTCCGCGCACAGGTTTTCCATACAAAGCAAGGTCGTTCGAGGAAGATAACTTAAAAATTCTTAATTGATTGCTCAAACTTTGGCAACTTAGCTTTTCTGTCATTTGCTTTCCGGTAAGGTGAAACTTCCTTGAACGATGCCTGGTCCACACCATTATCTTCTCCTTCCCCCCCGGCAAACTTGTGGGCGAGGGAACCTTCCTTCCTTTGAGAAAGAGAAAGAAGAGAAAATAATGATACGGAGCCTTACGGCTCGTTATTGCTTACCGGTGGTAGGCACTGCACAAGGTGTTAGATACATGCATTCAAAGAAAAGTGGAAAGCATGAAATCTACAAGATGTGCGGAGCACATGAGCTTTACTTATGCACGGGATCTGCGCCTGGCTTTGTACAAAGGATTACATGCAACATCGGCAAGACTTGTACAAAAGGTGGTTGCCGGAACAGGTTCCGGCAACTGTGCCTTACGGGTAAAACTTACGAAGATGCTCAATGTTCCAGGAGTTGCTCACCGGAATGCCATCTTCGGTCTCAAGGCGGACAGCGCCAGGCCTAGTGACTCGTTTCACCCGGTAAGGGCCTTCCCACTTCGGTGTCAACTAGTTGGAATTCTTGGTGGACTGAACGCGCCGAAGAACAAGGTCGCCTTCCTCGAGACTTCTGGCATTAACTTTGCGGCTATGGTAGCGGCGCAAAGCTTGCTGGTATCGAGCAGCTCGTACAGCAGCCTGAAGACGGTCTTCCTCAAGGAGCAGCGCGTCATCTTGTCGCAGCTGCTCTTGCTCAAGCTCATCATAAGCGAGCACTCGAGGCGACCCGTATACGAGTTCCGTGGGGAGAACTGCCTCTGCTCCCTAGACTAGAGCAAAAGGCGTCTGGCCGGTGGCTCGATTTGGTGTCGTCCTGACCGACCAAAGAACCACCGGCAGCTCCTCAATCCAGTTCTTTCCGCACTTGTGCAGCCTGTCGAAATTCCTGGTCTTGAGCCCGCGCAGCACTTCAGCATTTGCCCTCTCCGCTTGACCGTTGCTTCTCGGATGAGCAATAGAAGCGAAGCAGACCTTGGCGCCAAGATCTTGGACGTACTGCATGAAGGTGCGACTTGTGAATTGTGTGTCGTTGTCAGTGCTGATCCTGTTAGGGATCCCGAAGCGGCAAACAATCGACCTGAAGAACTTGACTGCTGACTGTGCTATCACCTTCCTTACTGGTTCCACTTCCGGCCACTTTGTGAACTTGTCGATTGCAACGTACAAGTACTCAAAGCCCCCGACAGCTCGGGGAAAAGGGCCGAGGATGTCGAGCCCCCAGACCGAAAATGGCCAGGATAAAGGGATCGTCTGGAGAGCTTGAGCTGGCTGGTGTATCTGCTTGGAATGGAACTGGCACACTTCACACTTGGTTACTTGTGCAGTTGCATCCTGGAGGGCTGTCGGCCAAAAGAAACCTTGCCGGAATGCTTTGCCGGCAAGTGCTCTTGCGCCAATGTGGTGACCACATATGCCTCCATGTATCTCTGCCAACAGCTTTTGTCCGTCTTCCCGGTGAATACACTTCAATTACACGCCGTTGAGTCTTCTTCTGTACAGTGTGTTGTCGACAAACTGGCGGACCGAGCCCCTTTCGGTTTGGCGGGGGGCGGAGATCGCGCTAAGAGCAGATCGAGGCGAAATACACGAGCGGTTTACCCAGCTTCAGAGCTCTCCGGAGAGATTATACTCCACTGCTGCTTGTCTGATTGTATTGAGTTCTTGCTCAGGAGCGGTGAGTGCTACAGTACACTCTAGCTGCTAACGAGACCGAGCGTGAGTGTTCTCTGGCTTCGAACCCTCCAAACCCCCCTCTACGTTGCGCATGGGCCTCCTTTTATATGCTGAAGGGGTCACCGATACAGTGTATCATACCTATTGGGGTCAGAAGAATTCAGAGAAGGGCGGGCAGAGCCCGCAGTAGAAGAACAGCGCAAAGAAGGGGTACCCGGTCGGAGCCAGTTCCGAAGTGGCAGCGGGGAGTACCTTCGTGCGCGGATGCGCTCGAGTCTCCGTCGACCAGAAGAGGTAGTAGTACTCCCTCAGCTCCTTCGCACCGAGCTGAGGGGGGAAGATGGCCCGCTCCTTCCGCAGTGCCGCGAGCCGCTGCGCCTCGGCCGATTTCACGCCCTTCCCCTTGTCGGCTTTCGGAGCCGTGGCGGAGGCGGTGGGGGAGATCGACGGCGTTGTTGGTGCTGGTGGCAATAGGGGCGGAGCGCTGTTCTCGAGAAGAAGAGGGGAGCGGCGGAGACTTGTGAAATTGGAGTAACAACCGGCGAGATGGATGAATTGTCCCTGTTTCCCCTGCTTATAAAGGGGGAGGGGACGGACGTTTCGCCCTTCCGAATAAAGAAACCACCCACGATCTCTCCCACGACGCCGCATTCGACGCGTGCCATTGGGGAAGGGCGCGGTGGATGCGGAGAAAGATACGGCGTAACCCAGGCCGCGCGTGCCCGTGCCCTGTTCTGGGCCTGGCCCAACAGCGCTCGGCACCGTGTTTGGCCCAGGCCCGGGGGCTCCTGTCGGTGTACTAGAGTAGGGGTACCCTAGTATCCCGAACTTGTGCACGGGCAGTTGCAGCCACCCGCATCAAGGCTTGCCGGGTGACCGCCAAGGTCCTCCGCGGTTCCTGTGGAGCCATTGAAGAACAAAGTATCTAAGCCAAGGAGACAAGGCCCCGACAAGAGGAGCTTGCCGGGAAGGCCAACCAAGGCATAAGAGCAAAGTATCCAAGCCAAGGAGACAAGGCCCTGGCAAGAGGAGCTTGCCGGGAAGGCCCACCAAGGCATCTCAAGAAGTTTGCCGCGACGCGCCACGCGTCTCGGCAAGGCCCGGGGAACGACAAGCCTCCGGACGCGACAAGACAACGACCGCGGCAAGGCACTTGCCGCGGCACGCTACCACCCTGTACCTACGCTCCAGCACATCCACCAACATGTCGCCCTGGGGCCTTTCCAGGCGCGCGTGGCGAGAGGCTGAGCAGCCAGCGGTGCGCGGTGGCGAGCGGCGCTGACAAGATTGCCATCGTGGCGAGCGGTGGCATCCCTGACGGTCCCTGTTTGCATTGTTTGGGCGACGTAGACAGACATTTAATGTCTTTGTCCCCTGCCGTCAGGGTTAGGTATGATACACTATATAGGTTGCTGTACCAACCGCAAGTCCTTTTCCATTTTTACCCTTGTCTACGTTGCCACATGTCGGTGACCCCTTCAGCATATAAAAGGAGGCCCATGCGCAACGTAGAGGGGGGTTCAGAGGGTTCGAAGCCAGAGAACACTCACGCTAGGTCTCGTTAGCAGCTAGAGTGTACTGTAGCACTCAGCGCTCCCGAGCAAGAACTCAATACAATCAGACAAGCAGCAGTAGGAGTATAATCTCTCCGGAGAGCTCCGAAGCTGGGTAAACCGCTCGTGTGTTTCGCCTCGATCTGCTCTTCGTGCGATCTCCGCCCCCCGCCGAACTGAAAGGGGCTCGGTCCGCCTGTCCCATAGGTGTTCGTGGATCAGTCTCCCCGACATCTTTTGGTGGAGTTCTGATGGGATCCGGTGCTTTAGTGCTGGTATGATCGCATCCCAGGGTGGCATTGCAAAATTCACATATATGATGCCTGGCTAGACAAGATGGCATTGCATGATTCACATATACGATAAAGAAACTAAACAAATGGCATTGACACAAAGCATGTCTAAACTAAGCAGATGGCATCTTTAATGTATACAGTAAGCAATGCAAGGCACCATATGCATGATATTACCAACATCAGCATGCTAAGTTAGAGCGAAGACCTCATGGGGTAAATAGGAGTGGTCTTCTCCTTCTGAATCCCCCACAAAACAATTATCTTCCTCTTGATTACGATCCAAAATGGGTGGAGGGGGGGCTGCCTTTGCTTCCACCATGGAACGACATCTGCATGAAATTTTATTGCCACGCAAGGCTCGTCTTTTTTGCTCTACATGACCAGTTCCATTGTGTACAATAACTGGCATGCATAGGAATAAAACATAGTGAGATTATGTAAGGAGTGCATGCACAAATCCAGAGTGATGGTAGCAAACTGTGGATAGACCCAAAACCAATGATAGCAGGCAGATAATAGCTTTAGTTAAAAAATATAGATAATGGCTCCTTTAATGTTTGTTTGCACCCAACATGAAACTCATACTAGACACCGGAGATTAACCAGATAGTACTGATTGCTGCCCCAATATGTACCCCACAACCATTTAAATACTCAAGTTTCAGCATTAGTTTGGATCTGACTCGGAGTCTAATAGGTGAACACGATGATAATGTAGCATGTCATCATATTAAGCGACGCATAACATAAGCAGACACGGAAGAGTGTGACCTCTCTTGCGGACCTGTGTAGTCCTCAAGGTCATCTGCTCAGTTGATGATGGTAATGCAGTTGTCGTGGCTGCCAGCGGCGGGGAAGAAGATCTGAGGCGGCGAAAGACAGTCTGGAGAGCGGATCTCTGCTGTGGTGAACCCTTGCGTCGTTGGAGCAGCTGAGCTGGGGTGGAACACAGCTCCGCAGTAGCAGGACAAACCACACAAGGTTTTCTTTGACACATATCTGTAATAGAAGTAATTGAGTAAGGGCTTGTTTGAATTTGAGGATTCTAACAAAGCATAGGAAATAGACAGGAATAGGATAGGAATGCACGTGCAAACAGAGAATTTAAAAACACAGGATTTTTGCCAATCTGGGTATTTGATTCACAACAATTGGAAGATCACAGGATGCAACAAAGCATGGTGAGATTAAGTCAAACCACAAGAAAATGTATGGTTATAATGCTATTATGATACTATCTCTTAGTCTTGTGCTTGATGAATAGGAATATGAAAAGGAGGAGAAGTGGAAGTTAGAATTCCTATGGTTTTTCTTTCAAGGAGACACTAAAGGAACAAATCCTACAGTTTTCCTTTGCTCCATTCTTTTGCACCAAATTCATGAAAAGTAGTACCATAGGAAACTTTCCAATTCCTATGTTTTTCATTCACTTTTCCTTTCAAGCACTGGCGATTCTATTAGGCAGGCTTGAGCAAGGAAAATCCTACACTAAAAAAATGTTTTTGTGCTACTTCTATTACTTTGGACCCAGGCCACTGCCATACTAGCTCAACTCCCAGGCCCATCGACAAATGCACAGCTCAAACACACAGAGATAAATAATGATGGCGTTCAAGAGAGTCCATCATGGATAGCTAAGTTGCCTAGTACCTCACTGCTTGTCATATATTAGGATAAAATAATCATATTTCCCGTTACTACGAGTGCTCAATGGACAATATATATAACATGTAGAGTAATAAAGAGATGCAACAAGTGTACAACCTCTTTGGCGAAGCCATGTCGATCTCAGCGTGATTGGGTTGGCCGGTGAGGATGCTCCGGCTGACTTTGCTGTTGGAGGAGGGGAAGAAGATCTTAGGCGTCCGGAGATGGAGCCCGAGGTACTGCTCCGCTGTGATGGAGGGTTTCTTCGTTAGAGCAGCTCCGGTGAGTTGTACGATGCCGAGGCTGAAGCAGGACAAGAGAGACAACGAACAATGTTAACCTGAGTGGAATTCTAATAGCATCTCCAATACATGATGTAAAATACATAACCACAAAGTGCTAGATGTAAAATACATCAGCCGCTCATCTCTGAACTTAACTGTCGAAACTGAACTTAACTGTCGAAACTGAACTTAACTGTTGAAACTGAACCTAACTGTCGAAACTGAATTTTCCTGTCGAAACTAAACGCACTAGCAAGGTGAGGCTAGACGTCGGTCGACTGAGCTTTTTCATCTCTGGTCAGTCGATTTTGCAGCCGTTGGATATGAAATCAAAGGCCTGTGGCTCATCTTCAACCTCCACCCCCCTGAGCCGCTAGCCACCACCGGCCAAATAGCAGCCCCCCGCCGCCCGCGGCCGGCGGTGCGCCGCCCCGCCCGCCCCGAAAACACTCCCCACCGCCGGTCCGCCGCCGCCCCGGCCATCCCTCTAGGCCCCCCCGTGCCGAGCTTTTTCTCCGGCGATCCCCACGCCACCGCCCCGCCACTACCGGCGACCCCCCCCATCCTGAACCCTAAGATAGATAGTGGGGTACCTCTCCTGCGAGCCCCCTTCCCCGCTGTGGCTGGTTCTTCCTTCACCCCGGCGAGCCCACCCCTTGAAAATTGACTGACCCAAAAGTCGATTCAGTCGACTGAAGTGTAGCCAAATCGGAGCAGCATCGCAAGTAAGAGCAAGAGCGAGAGCAGCAGCACGAGCAAGAGCAATAGCAAGAGAAGACCAGGCAGGGGACCGAGAGCAAGAGCAGAGCAGCAGCGCGAGCGAGAGCTAAAGTAGCAGGAGCTCCTACTGATGTGGACGCCTTCGCTGAGGGAGCGACGCCATGGAGGAAGTAGCCGGCGACGCCGCTGTGGATGGAGCCGTGTCGTGTCGGCTCGGGACCGAGCGCCGGCAACACCGTGAGATCGAATCAAGAAGAAAATGCGGCGATTAGTGTACAACCTCTTTGGTGGCGCCGATTAGGCCGCAGCTTCATCCGAGGAAATGGTGATGATGATGCTCTTCCGGTGGTGCAGGTGAAGATGACGGTGTGGGAATGGAGGTGGCGCGAAAGACGAGGGGAACGTCGGGGCAGATCCTTGGAGGTGGAGGACGGGTGGCTGAACCGGCGGGACGATGAGATCGACGACGGATCCTCATCCGGTACGGTGGATGAGGGACGTCGAGGTGTTGCTGTGGACGACGTCGTCGGGGAAGAGGCTCTGGCTGGGTGGCGGACGGAGCAGGGTGTGGGGTTTCGTCGCGGGTTTTCGCGGCCTCGGTGTACGAATGGGTGGGCGGATGGGATGGCAGTGGGGAACCATGGCTTAGAGACGCGCTTGTCCGAAATGTGGGGTAAGTTACGAAAGTACCCCCCACCGATTTGAGGCGGTTCTTTCGGTTCAGGGGTACCACGGGCATTTCGCGTGTCGGGATTTCACAGGAGGTGGGAGTTTTCACGTGCGTTGTAATTTCGGAATAGCAAGGCGCGGGTTGAGATGGAGGGAGTTGTCGGAGCACAACGAGACAAAGATATATCTTAAATATTTCGGGCTAACAAGGCGCGGGTTGAAGAGGCGGGAGTTTCGCAGCACGATAGACAGAGACGCTAGCTTCAATTTTCGGCATAACAAGGCGCGGCTTGAATTTCGGAAGAACAAGCTTAACGTGTACCCAAAAAAAGACAATTTGCACCTCAACACGCACAACACACACACAAACACCATTTAGACTAGAGTAAGGTACACGTGCATTGCACGCATGAGATTTGGCAACCAAATTATGAATAAATACCACATTATAGCATGCAAGCTTTGAGTCATATATGCATGATGTAGATGTTCGTTTAATTCTTATAGTTCATTTCATTCAAAATCATCTAGTTTTTATAAGAAAGCTAATCTATTTTAAGATTCATGGAATTGTGCGTTGTAAGACATAAAGTAAAAACAAATAATGGCAAATCATGTAGAAAAACATTTGGGCAATTCTGATACGGAAGATTCTAGAACAAATAAGAAGTGCTTGTGTTTTGATGTTTGTGCATTATGCTTAAGTTCAACCATGGAGTCTTCTAGATTATACATGTGGCGAAATCTGGTGGAATCTAGATGATATCCAACGGCCAATAGTGCTCAAATTTGCCATCTTTGGACCATCGGATTCGCCTCATCCAACGACCATCTTTCAAAGTTAAAGTTACCCCACACAATATAAAAAATATATAATATATATATATATAGGGGTATAGATATAGATATGTGATGCGAAAGCCGCCCATCATCTCCAATTAGAATAGTGTGTCCATGCACGGATGCGACATGGGCAAATGATGTCTGACATCGGTATCTCAAATTCAAATCAGTCTGACCTTGTTCAATGTGTATACATTACAACATGCTCGTTTCCAAACCACACCGCGCAGATCTCCGTTATATTCATGCATGCATGGGTTTCAAACATCAGGATCTCTTATTCAAATATTTGAATTCAACTTTACATTGATTATGACCTCACCTATTCTTTTACACCCACACAGTAGTCTTCTCTTTATAATTGTACCACTAACTTTCTCTCGTGCATGCATGCACACACACTACCAGTCGGCATTATCTATCGCACGCATGCAATCTTTTTCTTCAGGTCGGTCTCCCATGAAGGCACACACCCACACACATCCCCCTCTCCATCATACCGGGCATTCTTTATCTCTCACGCGTGCATGCGCAACGATCGATGTTCCTCTATGTATGTGTGTATATAGCTAGGTCTTTCATAGTTTTCCACACAAACCGATCAATCGATATATCCAGTGAGGTCTCACCCTCTTTCCCACGTCCACATCGATCAATCTATACCTCTCTATATAGGATTAACATAAATAGCTAATACACCCACATTAATTATATATCCAACGTCCCCCTCTCATCATCCATGCCTTCCGCTTCATCTCTCAGACGCGTGCACAATGGCGAAGACAGGGGGCAGTAAGGGCCCTGCCCCCCCTAACATCACTATATATCGAGGCTAATATGAATGTGATCATTAGACAATTGCTGCTAAAAAGGGTTTAATTTCATGAATTGACCCTCCTCGTAAAGGATTAGCAATGCTTGGCCCCCTAGCTCATTTATTTTTCATGGCTCCGCCACTGCGTGCAACAGCGCACGTGTTCGCCCCCTCTCTCTAAATATCGATCTCGCACTTGTGCATTCCTTCATAGTCTCCCTCCACTCGGCCCCTCGCACCATCTTCTAGCCCCCACCGGATTTTGCCACATGTACAATCTAGCAGACTCCATGGTTGAACTTAAGCATAATGCACAAACCTCAAAACAACAGTGGTTCTCTTTTGTTCTAGAATCTTCCGTATCATAACTGCCCAAACTTTTTTTCTAGTTGAATTGCCATTATTTGTTTTTACTTTATGCTTTACAACGCACAATTCCATGAATCATAAAATAGATTAAGGGCTTCTTTGATTCAAAGGATTCTCAAAGGAATTTTGGAGGATTCTAATCATTAGGAATTTTTCCTATCTTGGTTGTTTGATTCGTAGGATTGTAAACCATAGGAATTTTTCCATATGATTCATTTGCACTAGATTTCATAGGAAACATCCCATCCACTCAAACCTCTTTGAAAGAATTCTGCGTTTTTTCTATGCACAATCAAACACTCGTACAATCCTGTAGGATTCAAGACGACATTCCACTATAATCCCATGTTTTTCCTATTCACGCGTTCTTAGCTTTTTTATAAAAACTAATTGATTTTGAATGAGATGAACTATAAGAATTAAACGAAGGGCTACATCACGCATATATGACTCAGAGCTTACATGCTATAGTGTGGTATTTATTCATAATTTGGTTGCAAAATCTGATGCGTGCAATGCACGTGTACCTTACTAGTACTTCGAGTATGTGCAAAACACGTAAATTAGAATACCAATGGCACGCTACACAGTGTCTCTCTTACAGTTCATGAAGCCACGTGGCACATGTGGAGGCGTTGTCGCGACCTCCTTGCGTGGATTGATCACAGTGACGTGCTGCTGGTTCCAGAAGAATGTACTCGTCCTCCCTGAGCCATACTGGCGGTACATGCACGAAGCGAAGATGTGCACGCACGCCACGCACGCACTCATTCCCTCGCACGCACACGCGGGTACACGGGCGGACGCAATTTTGTACCAAGATCCACCCCATGTGATAATTTGACGCGTGTAAAGTCGTTCACTTCATTGATGGTCAATTAATACAGCGCATGCAAATTGAGTGGACGTGAGGGCGGAAGAAAGACATTATTACTCCACTGCGCGCATGCGAGTAGTTAAATCGTGGGTTGCTAGTAGTACTTCCATTGGTCTCCTTCGTATTTTGTGCCAATTTTTGACAGTAACATAATATTTACGCATTTGAGCAGTGTAGTACTTGAAATTTATGTTCCGCTAAACTCATCGGGAGCCGTTTCGGGCCTCGAAACCAAAACCATCAATTAATCTTTACCTTGTTCCCATCACATTCGAAAGCCTGCTCACACCTACTAGTACGTACCAAACCTGAACGTGTTCCCACTATGCAGGTATTAGTACTACTAGTGCTAGTACTTAGGTTATAAAAAGGGGAACTACCTAACCGAAAATTACTCTACCTTTCCTCCTCATAAGTGCTTCTTCTTCGTCCGTCGTTGCCATGGCCGGTGAGCAGAGCTCTAGGTCGAGAACTACTCGTAACAAGGGAGCGGCAACCAAGGCTGCGGAAAAAAAAAGAGGGCTCGCCGCCACGCAGAGACCTCGAAAGATCTCTCACGGGCAGGCGATGGCTCCCAGGAGCGCCCTAGCCGCGGAGGCGAACATGCCGAGCCGGCGGAGCTGGAGTCGTTATCCCTCGACAGCATGCCCGATCAGCTCAATAAGCACCTCAATAAGCAGAAGGAGTTCATCCAAGGCTTGACGGAGTTGCTGAAGGAGAGCCTCGACGACATGCCCGCTGAGCTCAATCAGCAGGGGGAGTTGACCGCCGGCTTGGTGATGCTGCTGAAGAAGAGCATTGCCTCGGAGAAGAAGGCGACCGGCGAAATCCTGCGACTTCAGGAGGACAAGGCGAAGCTCTGCCACGAGATCGACCTGTTGAAGGAGAAGAACGCCGGCTGGAAGAAGCTGCATGAGAATAGTAGTTCCTCGATGAAGATGTTGCAGGCCCTCGTCATGGAACAGAAGGAGGAGTTGGCGAAGCTCCGCATCGAGCACCCGGCTGCTGTCAAGGTACGTAATGCGGCCGTGGAACAGATGATGAAGGCTCGCGTCGAGAAATCCCGCGTCATGGACAGAATGAAGAAGATGGCGGAGGAGACGCGCAAGGAGATGGAGGTCGTGGAGGCGATGAAGAAGCAGTTACGACTCCGCGGCGAATTAGATCATTTGGGGTGATAATCTTCCTTCTTCTTTTGCTGTTGTGTTTCATCTTTTGCTTCGGGTGTTTCGCCGCACGTGTCACGTTCTCTGCGAGGCATGAATAGAACAATGGTTTTTGTTTTTTGAGGGAATGAATAGAACAATGCTAACAATGAGATGACTAGCAAATTAGATCATTTTTATCGCCATATGGCACTGGGCTGCCGTGTTTCGTGCTCCTCCGTCGCAGTACTACTCCAGTGGAAAACTTGAGTATACCGCACGGTTCTTTGCTCCTCCTCGATCAGGTCGTCGGCGCATTTATACGAGCAGTCAAATCACAAGGCCCCGCCTTCCAGCAGTAATGAGCCGTCAAATCACAAAGGCCCTCGCCTCTCGTGAAACCGACCAAGCTAGACTGCCCCGCCCTCTAGCCTTTTAAAAAATGTATACTTTTGTACAGCAGTAGTATCGATGGATTGCGCCATGGAGCAAAACTTGAAATAAAAAAAGGTGGTACATATAGAGAGCGCTCGTCGCCAAATTATGCATATAGTACTATTAAAAAGGCTAGTCACAATAATGGTGTCCAGCACAACCCACCCCTCAAATAAAACTAAGCACCCTGGAATTCTTTGACAAAACTAAGCACCCTGAAATTCTTTGACAACTAAACTGCTGGCTATATGATGTTGGCCATATATATTGTACGTATATAATGTGAAGAAACGAGTGGTAGTACTATACCAACTAAAAGATGAAATGTAAGAAATACTAGTATGTACTTACTGAAGAGTTAAAGTAACAAGAAGAAACATAACATAGTTCTGCTGGGGGCTCAGCACAACACACCCCTCAAATTAAATTAAGCACACCTGAAATTAAACTTTGCAACTATTCTGGTAGACACTGCATTAGAACCACCATGAGCAACGACACTGCCACCTTACTCGGAGTCCTCGTCCACGTCCTCGACTTTGTCCTTGTCCCTCTTCCTCTTGGCCGATACTTCTTTGCTTGAACCGCCAACTTGGCTGTTGCTCTTCATCCAACCCTTGTAGATATTGAAACAAAGGTAGCCATCCATTGCAGCGTACTGGATGTGGTCTATATCTAGTACATTCCGCTGCCATGCATGACGATGAAACGTGTATGGAGGTTTCTCCAGTTTACCGTACGAAGGATGAACCATGGCTCCTGCCAGGGTCAGCATTGAAGGCTGACGAGAGGACACCAGCCGATTCTTTTGGAGGTTGAAGGTGTTGCCTACAACGAGGCCTATCTGACGCAGGACTTCTTTGTCGTTACCGAAGTCTACAATAACGAATTTGACTAGGTTGCTCTCGAGGAAGTCCTTAAAATCCTGGCACTCAATGTCGGCATGGCATATGTGGTAGACCAAGCATAAGTCATGCACGCAAACCTGGATCACGGCGGGCTTCTTCCTCTCTTCGTCCTTTAGATCCTTCTCTCGTCCCACGACTGTGGTGTACTCAACATCTAGCCCGGCGACCCACTCATCATGTGAGTCTTCGAACATGCGTCTGAAATGAGAAAGGCATCCGTTCACCGTCGCGGAAGAACGGGTGTAGATGACGTCGAACTCATCGCCGGTGATGGTTCTAACCTTGTACTCACCGCCGATCGGGGAGATTTGGGACGCCATGGATTTGGGAGGAGGGTTAGGATTAGTGGAACTGCCGTAATGTAATGTGAATGGACGGGACGACTAGGAGCGAACCGCCGTAGTATTAAAGGACGTGCGGGGACGAGTAGGAGCGAACTGCCAGCGTGCGAACGGCAGGGTAGTGGCTTTCCATTCTCCCATGATACGGGCTTCCGAGAGCCCTTGGATCTGAGATCGAATGGTTGCATGGCGTGATTCTAGACCTATGGGTGAATATCCTATCCTGGAGGGTTATTCTGCAAATTTTCAGCAACTTAGCATGCGACCGTTTGATCTCAGATCCAAGGGCTGCCAGCAGCCCGTATCATGGTCGCGCCTACCACGACCGTCGCGTCGCTCGCGTGGTCGCGCCCTTGGAGATTTAACATGGTGCGTTAGGCTATCTGATGTTGGCATGTCATACATAGTCATCACTTAGTCACTCATACTACAACAAGGTTGGCTATAAGGTTGGCTATAAGTGTATTTTTTTACTCCTCTCTATCTCTTTCTTCGTACTCCCTCCGTCCCATAATATAAGAACGTTTTTGACACACTAGTGTAGTGTCAAAAACGTTCTTATATAATGGGACACAGGAGTACTAGTATTTATTGCATTTGCCAAGGAGTGACCTCTTCCAATGAAATGGTGTTGCTAAGTTTGCTTCATTTATAAGCTATAGACTCAAAATTGTCTTTTCACCTAGGTACACGCGCTTAGCACCATTTCTTCCTTGGGTCACCAAACTAGTCTCTCTCTTCTTGATTAACTTGCCACATCAGACTTTATGCCTTTGTGGCAAGCTTAAGCACCTGTAGGAGCAAGTAAGTACAATAGTGCGCTTTACATGGCATTTTTGCATATGTGGAGGAAAGAGAGGCAAGGAAAAAGTGGAGAAGTAGGCCCTCATGCAAGAGCCAGCCTCTACTACATGTTGGATCATTGGGAGAGGAACCTGTATGGAGGTGGTCAGGAATCGGGAGACTCACGCCGGTCGTAGCGCCGCAGTTAAAATGATAATGGCAAGTCAAATCACGGGGCCCCACCTATCCAGCAGTAACTCGCTATCAAATCACATAGCACAACGTTTGCAGCAGCCTACTCCCTCGTCTTCTCGCGTCTCTGTCGAACACACTAGGCGGAACTATCCCGCCGCCTACCGGGCAGGAAAAGCCCCGCCCTCGACTTTTAAATAGTATACAAATACTAATTATGTATCCATGGATTGCGCCCGCGCCATGGAGCAAAGCGTCTAGAAAATGGCGGTACACATGTATGGAGTATACAACACGCCCGTCGCGTTCGCGTCGCACCATAGGCACACTCCCCGGCCCGCAAGTCGGGTGACTTAATAGAAGAGGGAGACGAGCGATAGTACTAGAGAAGTGTTGTACTACGTTCGTGCCTGGACGATACCTGCAAGACACGGAATATCACTTCGTCCATGCTTGTTACCAGACTCCAGCAGACACACCTGGATTGGCTATCATCTACATATCGTGCAGGTTGTCTTGTACATGGCTGTAGTTGTGGTGAGAAATCTAAAAAAAGGTTTCTTGTCATCTCGCAAAATTATGTGTCATGTGCTTCGGATCACTGCGAGGGTTACATAGCGACAACTGAGTTGGGCTAGTCATTGGGGGCACATGCACGAACAGTGAATACTCGGCTGCCATCTAGGTCAAGCCGGCTATGTTAATTAGGACATCTATCGACGGACCCCTTTTCTACGAGTTTATCTTTAATTTGAGCTTTGTTCCTCGTCTAGTTTGTCCGTCAGGATTCATGTTGTCTCCTTTGGGTAGTGAGATTATGATTTCTAGTCATGTGGCATTTTTTCATGTTATATGTTATAATCCGGTGCTTCAGATCAAAATGACGACAACTGCGCCTCCGGGCCACGTGCATGAAGACTTCTCGACAGTCATTGACGAGGTCAAGCCGGCTCTGGTAGACAAAAGAAAACTAATAAGTATTACTCCACTATATAGGCAGGAGCCTCCGCGCTTGCTTGCTAGTGTTGCTCTCTTCATACTGTCTCGGCCTCTCCAGATCTAAACATGATAGCGGTGGCCTCTTTCTCTCTCTCCCTGCTCACCGCTGGTCACAGATCCAGCCGGATCCTCTCCGCCGGGGAAGGTGAGAAGGCGCAACGTTCACACGGTCGTCCTCGGTGATGGCTCTTACCCACTGCTGGGCGCGTCTCGATCAGCCTGCCTTGCCGTTCTCTCCCAAGCACCGCTGGCGAGGGAGGGCCTCCGACCCCTTCTTCCTTGCTACCGTAGTGTGGGCAGATCCGACTTCCCGCCGCCCACCTAGCGACATCCCGGCGATGATCAGGTATAACTTCCTTCGAAACCAGCCTTGCTCTACTTCCCGATCTCCCGACGTCGCTGCATTTATAACTTTTACTATTTCTCCTGCCCCCTTGTAGATAGGATCGATCGGCTGTTCGAAAACCACCTAATTTTTTACATTTAAGAGGTAAAACTAGTTCATGCACTCGAATCTAGTACTACTTGGTTCAAACAAGGAAGAAAGGAGGTGGGGGTGGGGGAGGATTTGTTACCTGAATCTAGGACTTGGTCGAAAGAGGAAATAATGGGGGAAAAAGTAGCAGAGACTGGCTATACAACTGTTCTCTAGGTCTAATAGGGAAATAAAGGGAAACACAGTACAAAATCAATATAAAACCGATCTATTGGTTGAAAAAGGAAAGAAAGTGGGGACTGGGGGACAAGTCAACAGAGTAAGTCAAGCACTAGATTTGCTAGCCTCACACAGTATAAGGTGGCTATACCGAACAAAAATGGGACCAACCCAGATATCCTGTTCTGATGTTTGTTGCCCCGAGCCACTCTTATGTAATGCCACTGGTAAAATGTAGCAGTCGCACTGTTAAAAGTAAGGACACGTTAACTAATGTTGTTTTCAATGTAATGCATCCAGTAATATGAATCAATGGCACTTCTTTACATGTCCTGCTAAAATTTCCCATTAAGATAAGTTGGTTCTTTTTGTTAGAAATGCAACTGTCCTGGTCCGCCTACTCTCCCGTGCCCAAAGTAATGTTGTATTTAATGGTTGTCATAGTTAATCCTAATGCCCACACTAATATCTAGTAATGCCACTGCTTTAGAAATTGCTACTGTCCTTGCAGGATTGCCATTCATATAAGGAACATGCTTCTTTTCATTTGATGCATGTTTCATCACTTGTTAGCCACCCTCCTTTCCACCTTTTTTGTGCAAACAGAGATATACATTTCACGCTCGATCTTAGTTGAACTACACAAATGATATCCAAATTATAGTTGAGCATTCTAGGAGCTTCACAACCAACTTTGATGTTGCTCAATTTTATTGCAACTAATGAAGAAGAAGCTCTGTGGGTGTCGTTTTCTGATGGAAATGGAACCGGGGCTGGAGCCCTTTTCTTAATTGTTTTTTGAAGAAGCTGCTAGCTCACGGGACATTGCTTCATTTTAGGTGAACTCCACAAAAAGGTCCCATGAATTGAATCATCCATGTTGGTGATTGAAAGAGCCAGCTTCAGCATCCCAGTCTAAGCACCCCGGCCTCCATCCTTGCGACGCACGGTACACCTCGTTTGCCACCTACTCGACCCTAGTGTCACTGATAAAATGAAGTAATAATACAGTTAAAATAGAGCGAGTGTCATCTCTATCATTTCATTTCCAATGTAGATAAAGAAAGTGCTTCTGTTTGTTAAAGTATGTTTCATCAACTAGTCCCATTGTTAATGTTTAAGCGTTTCTGCAAACTGGGGTGCTTAATTTTCGTTGATATGTAAAAAAATAGAGATTTGAATGTCTCAAGGCGCCTCCTTGTACTACCACTGTACACTGATGTTCATCACTGGCAGAAGGTGTATCTGGGAGACTTGGGATGATGTCCAGTATGAGGCGTATCGTATGAGGCGTCGCAGGGCCCATCTCGCCCTCGCAGCATGGCATACTATGATACTATCGCAATATTTTCTTCTATTTATTTTGTGTGTTTCATCAACTAGTGACACTATAATGTAATCACGCTTTTTCATTATCTGTGCAAACAGGGTTATTCAGCTGCATTTTGGTGGAACTGCACAAATGTACGTATGGAACCGACATATATGCAGAGTGCGAGGTGTGCCAAGTAAAAATTACCGACACCAACCATGCTGCATGCACGCATTGGCATCCACCACCACCAGTGGGATGTGTGGCGCTCTCTGTCGACGGATCTTTCTCGGCAGCAAATCCTCTAACCAAATACTAGTAGCTTATATTGGCAGTTTTCTAGGGAGTACTCTTTTCTGAAAGAAGCACCAATCTATTTTTCTTTATTTGTACACTGTGTCACAACTTTGACCCAAAGGTCCAGTGCTATTTTAGGGTGATTGGCGTAGTACTCGAAGACTGATTGTAAGAATGATTTTCAGTAGCTGTCACAATGATTGTAAGCATGAGCAGGTGGAAGATTAGGTTAGTGCAAAGCTTACCTTAAACCCTACCGCCGCCGTTGAAACAAGGCGAGCATCGAGGGAATCATGGAGAACGGCGAGGAAGCGACGTCGCGCCATCCGTCCTCCTCTTGCGGTGGGAGAATGAATACTCCTGTGGCTCCGGCTGGCTCTGCACCCTCACGAACGACACACCATACTCGATCAATTCGTTATCCTCTGGGTGCTCGACCTTCGACCTGTACGCCCACCACCTCCGCCTGACTATCGCCTCGGGCGAATATGTCTGCTCCATCGCCCATAGGAGATACTCGATGAACTCGGAGGACTACGGTGTGACTGTCGCCGAGGAGTACATGTACATCGCTGCCCTCATCGCCGCCGTCTCGCTCTTTCGCATACATTGCCACATGGCCCGCACCGTCATTGAAATCTCCCACTCATTGTCAAACCAACAAAGGATATCCTTCAACCTGGCTAACTTTGCCTGGTTGCCACCGGTGATCTGCCTGATTCACTGCTGCATCCTCTCCATAGATGTCGTTCTGAGTGGTCCGGTACTAGCTTTGGAAGATGGGAGGAGAGATGGTGGTCTTGCAATAGAGAAGATGGAGAGGAGAGGAGGTGGTTTTGGAATGGAGATGATGGAGAGGAGAGGAGGTGGTTTTGCAATGAAGAGAAGACTAGAAGAGGGAGAGGCGAGACGGTGGTTTTGGAATGGAGATGATGGAGAGGAGAGGAGGTGGTTTTGGAATGGAGATGATGGAGAGGAGAGGAGGTGGTTTTGCAATGGAGAAGATCAAAAGAGGGAGAGGCGAGACAGTGGTTTTGGAATGGAGATGATGGAGAGGAGAGGAGGTGGTTTTGCAATGGAGAAGAGGGAGAGGAGCGTGCGGCAGCGATTTAGGATTGGGCGAGAGGGCCGGCGCGCTGTGGCTGGATCAAAATCAAAATCAATTTACCCTTCAATTAAGAAAGCAACCCCACATTAACTAGTCTCCCTTTTATTCTGGGTCATAATTGACCATGATTTTCACACATAAAATATATGTTATACATTGCAAAAATAATATAATTTGAAAGTACATTCAGATACGAACCAAACGATACAATTGGTGAAATGCATTCACATTTTGCTCTTCACATAGAGTACGTGCTCAAACTTTGACCCAAAATACACAAAACAACAAAAAAATACTTCTAAGACCAGCGCCGCTCTTCCGCTCTTCTCCTCTTAAGCCACCGCCGCTCCTCTCCTGTTCCAATCTAAATCCAGCGCCGCTCCTCTCCTCTTCCATTTCAAAACCACCGGCCCTCCTCTCCTGTTCCAGTCCAAAACCAGCGTCGCTCCTCTCCCGTTGTAATCCAAAACCAGCGCTGCTCCTCTCCTCTTCCATTCAAAAACCACCGTTGGCGAGTGAAGGTGCTGTGGAGAAGTAGATCGACGGAGGAGTACAGCCGATACATGAGGATCGCAGATGGCGACCCTGTGAAGCTAGCTAGGATGTTGGAGATACCGTCTTGGTTTGACAACAGGGACCAACTAGCGGCGACGGCGACATCCATGGCCAAATATCTGCAACAGAGCAAAAAGGCGGCGATACTCCCGGAGGGAGTCGCGCCGGAGTACATAGAGCTGCTCCTCTGGGCCATGGAGCAAACATATTCACCAAATCCGATCGTGAGGGAGCGGTGGTGGGAGTATCGATCCCAGATGGAGCATCCACCAGAGATTGAAGGATCGAGCATCTACAGGGTGCCATTTGTGAGGGTGTCCTACCAAAGCGAGCCGGTGGAGTCTTTGTCGACCGAACCCAACTGCAAGAGGAGAAAAGAAGTTGGCCCGACGATGCTTCCCCGCCATTGTCTGCCTCGCCGTTCACATCGTCTCACGGGCGGCTGTCTGCCGCCGAGGAATAGGAAGGGGCTGCCCCCACCCCCCAGCCCAATAGTCGGGCAGGTTGTGAATTGTCAGGAGGAGCTTAGGGTTGTCAGTATTTGTAGGTTGTGAATTGTGTTTTGTGTTGTGTATTTTGAGAGTACTTTCAGATATGAATGTCTTTTGAATTTCAGATTTGCAGTATTGAGCATATGAAGAATTTTATGAATTCTTGAGATCTATTTTTAGCACTTAAATAAATGTAGTTTCATAGGAGTATAAACGTGCAGACAAGAAGAAACTGCAAGTTTCAGTTTCAGATAAGAAACTGCATGTTCAGTTTCAGATAAGAAACTGCAACTTTCAGAGACATAGCACTTATATTAACACAACCTTTTCAAACAGGGTTAACATCATTTTGGAAGTTTTATTCATGGTCGAAAATGGAAATACCAGCCAGTTAACATTATGCTGATCAACATTCATGCATAGCACATCTTCATATGATGCACAGTCAAAATGCCCACACAATGTCGAGTGTGTGAAACACAGAGAAAACGAGGGACGAAGTTTTGGCAAGTGTTGGACGTGGTTTTGGGCTGCCCCGTCTAGTCTTTCATTTTTAACATGCGCAGCCCACGACCTCGGATGGGAGGGCCTGTTTGTATTTTCTTAGGGCCGTCATGTATTGACCGGCCTATGGACTTCCCATCCGACGTTTTATTTTTGGCAGCCCAATTTATGTATTTTTTTGAAGAAAACACAGAGGTCTGTTCTATTTTTCTATATAAGAATAGGAACGCCAGGTACAACTTATGTTTCCCTTCTAACTATATTATATATATTTAAATTATTTTATATGTTATTATATATTATTTTTATTGTCATCATATACTTAACAGATACTTACATATGTAAGGAAACAATATCCCACATCTCATTAACTTATAAAAATAATTTCTTAACAAATAAAATCCTGGATTGTTTTGGCACGAAAATCCTAGTGATTGTGTACAAAAGCTTGGTAAGATTTAAGGACGAATGTAATAATATCACTTACTATTTAAATATATTTATAACAAAATGCTCAGCCCTTTTTTATTTTTTGATAACATTGCTGGCCCAACCCAACATTATAATTAGAATCAGCCCAGCAAAATCGTGTATCTAGATAAAGTGCGAATGGCCTATAATTTTTTAGGAAATAAAATAAATGGGCCACATGGACGCTACATTAATTGTTCACCCAGCCCAGCTAATGGCTGTAATTCAAAAAGAAAAAGATCAAATTGACTGTAAATTCTACCGCGAAAAAAAGACTGTAAATTCTGAAAAGATGGGTTGAATACGTGCCACATTTTTGGAGGCTGAAATGTGGGCCAATAGGTCAAAGCCAACGCTAGTCATTGTCAATTTAGTCAACAAATGATTCTGACATGTTAGCCGTTGGATTTACATCCAACAACCGGCATCCATCTTCAATCTCTCGTCTTCTTCCTCTAGCGCCGCCGGGACCATCTCCCGCCTCCTGCTGCTAGCAGCTCTGCTTAGCAAGCTTCGCTATGAAGCGCTACTCCACCATTGGCCAGGCCATCCCTCCACCCCTCCACACCTCCTATTCTTCTCCACCGACTGCCGAACCACACCGCACTAGAACCAGATAACCCTTGTACACCTCTCCGTATACGACTCTACTCCCACGTCTTCCCATCTCCGGCTCATTGCTGTCCGGGGCCACGCCATGGTCCACCACCTTGGATGCGCTCGGCGCGGCGTGGTTAACATGGTCAACGAACGACACCATCGGAAGTAGACTGTGCGTGGAGAGGCTGACAGCTGGGTCCACGGCCGCACACAAGGAAATGCCTCCTTATTACGCGCAAAATAATGATTCCTCCACCTGACATCTGGCAACCACCGGAAGGGCCTCTGTATTTCGCGAAAAAAACATGCCCCCCACTGACTTGTCAGACCCACCAGCTATCTTCGCACGCAAGGAAGTGCCTCCTTATTACGCACAAAAAAAATGAATACTCCCCCTGCCAGCTGGAACCCAGCATGCTGGGAGGCTGTCTTGTGGGCCTACCAAGTTGACGCGGACAGAGGGCTTTGTCAACTTAGTCAATATGAACGATTCTAGCTCCTGTTATCGTACGATGTTCATCCAACGGTTGTAGTGCTTCTTCAACCTCTGGTCTTCTTGCTCCAGCCGCCCAAACCAGCGTCGGTCGTGCTACGTGCTCCTGCCTCCCATGGCCGGCTGTGATGCCGCGGAGGCCTCACCGCCCCTACTACTCCCACCGCTGGCCAGGCCATCCCTCTACTCACCCACACCCCATGTTATTCTGCGGCGACAACAGCCTCACACCGGAGCCGAACCAGTGAACCCTCGTGCTCCTCCTCGCGTGTGCATCCACTGCTGCGTCTTCCCCGGCTCCGAGTCGTCCCCTTCCTAGGCCTCGCCGTCGGCCACCGCTGTGGTGCTCTCGATGCGGCATGGTCAACGTGGTCAAGGAACGACTTCCATCGGACGTGGACTGTACGTGGAGAGGCTAACAGGTGGGTCCATGGCCGCAGCAAGGAAGTGCCTCCTTATTACGCGGAAAATAATGATTCCTCCACCTGACAACAGGGACCCATCGGACGGGCCACCGTATTTCGCGAAAAAAAGTTTCCCCCTGACTGCTGGGACCCACCACCTACATCTTCGCACGCAAGGAAGTGCGTCCGGGCAAAAAAAAATGATTCGCCCCCTGACTGCTGGGACACACTAGTTACATCTTCGCACGCAAGGAAAGTGCGTCCGGGCAAAAAAAAGATTCACCCCCCTGACTGCTGGGACCCACTAGCTACTTCTTCACACACAAAGGAAGTGCGTCCGGGCAAAAAAAACAATTCGCCCCTCTGACTGCTGGGACCCGCCAGCTACATTTTTTTTCAAAACGGACTAGCTACATTTTCGCACGCAAGGAAGTGCCTGACAGTCGGGACCCACCTGGTCGAAGCGTACGTAGTGTTGTCATTCTGGTCGCGAACGTGTACGTACATACTGGTCATTGTAGAGATGCGCACGTGTCGTAGTAGAGGCGCGCAGGTAGCATGTATACGTACGTACAACGGCGAGGGTGCAAGAAAGAAAATACAGCCACAAACGTACATACGGGCAGGGTCTCGAACGCCTACTTGCGCATACGTACGGCTAGGGCTTGTGTACATGGCTGGGTCGCAACGGAGAAACAGCGTCGTCGTCGTGTTGATGGCGAGGCAACGGAATGCGTCGTTTTCATGGGGAGGCAATGTAATGCGTCGTGTTCATCGGGAGGCAACAGAACGCGTGGGAGCCAACCGGCTTGGACGGAACAGGCGATGGAGACGAGGCCTGGCGTACCGCACAATGAAGGAAACAGACCTCCTACGTTCAAAACGGGGTCCTGTTGATCGGGAGGGGTGTGGCGCACCGCAGAACGGAGGAAACAGACCTCCTACAGTCGAAACGAGGGTCCTGTTGATCGGTAGGGGTGTGGCGTACCGCAAAACGGTTGAAACGGACCTCCTACAGTCGAAACGGGGGTCCTG